>NC_136057.1:1644830046-1645006483 GCF_964261635.1 Lissotriton helveticus
AAGTCTCTATGCCAAGTCCAGGAGTATCGTTTGGGCGAGTCTTGGTCTTGCTGCAACGCGTAATCGAGTTCTCAAACCTGTGCGGGAAATTGAGTATTTGGCGGAAAAGGAGCCAAACAGTACCGACATTTTGAAGACAAACATGTTGGATATATATTATCCAAATCGAAGCAGTCACCTAGAGAATGTTTGTCTGTATGAGGTTCTGCAAAATTACATGTTCAAGAGGAACATCAAAGAAGATACTGAGAAAGGAGTGTATGCTGTAATAGGAAGTGAGGGATGTCTGGTCAAGCAAAGAAAATGCCACTTGATAAACCATCGAAAATTGAGTGGCGAATCTCCTGAAAAAAAGGAGTTTTTCTATTTAGCACTTTTGCAACTTTTCAAGCCTTGGCGTGCAGAAGAGGAACTGCTTGGAGATTTCCTCTGTTACGAAGACTCTTTCAATGCCGCCAAGGAGACCATAGAATGTCCTGCTTTTCCCAAATATGTAGAAATGTTGAATGCGGAAATTGAGCAGGAAGCAACGATTGCAGCCGAGATTGCCAGAGACAGTTCTCAGGACAGTCAGAGTTCTGCTTCATTGAGTCAGGATCCACTAGGAGGACCTCTTATTGAAAATGAAGCTGCCACTGCTATGAATGAGGTGGAAAGAGCCATGGCACATGCTCAAGAGGATGCGGTTAACTTAGAAGAGTTGGAAAGGCAACTCAACGTTGAGCAGAGGAAAATATATGACGAAGTTACCATGCAAATTGATCATGGATTAAGTCATGATAAGAAAGAGTGCTCATGTACGTCGTTGAAGCCTGTCCGACTGTACGTGAGTGGAGAAGCGGGAACTGGAAAAAGTTTCCTCATTAAAGCAATTTCATGCTATTTGCAGGAAAGGACAGAGTCATCGCTGTCTTGTGTTGTCACTGCTCCAACTGGACTGGCAGCACATAATATTAAAGGGATTACTTTACATCGTTTACTGATGCTGCCAGTGGAGCATGACAACAAATTAGAATATCACAAGCTATCTGGAGATGCTTGTTTTGAAGTTTCAAGAATCTTGAGGAAAATGAAACTTCTTATCATTGACGAAGTAGGCATGGTTTCCAATGTCATGCTTGCCTTTGTGCATTTGAGGATGCAAGAAGTTCTCAAAACAGAGTATGATGTGTTATTTGGTGGCAAACACATCATTGTTTTCGGAGATCTTCTGCAGCTGACACCAGTGAAAGGGCAACCTGTGTTCAAAATGCTCACGCATGAAGATACCAGGAAGTGCCTAGGCAGCATTGGCAACGTCAATATATGGTTAAACTTCAATTATGCTGAACTGCATGAAAATATGCGTCAGGCAAAGGATGAAGTTTACAAGACTATTCTACAAGATGTTAGAATTGGAAAAGTGACCGAGCATGGGAAAGAAGCTTTACATGCACGATTACTGTCAAATTTATATCCAGAACAAGATGTTGTGCCTGAGAATATTTTTCAGAAAATTACTGATAAGAAATCTGGAATATGTTTGATGCCAACTCTTGCAGAATGTGCCAAATTTAACAACAAAATGTTGCATTTAGAAAAGCAAGAGATTGTGAAAGTGGAAGCTATTGATAGAGTAGAGCATATGGGATCAACAATTATTTTGTCTGAGAATCTGAAAACAAAATTGGATTCATTAGAGAAGAGTATATCTAAAACTGCAGGTTTTGAAAAGACTCTGAATGTGTGCTTGAACTGCCGTATAATTTTAAGAAGGAATTTACATGTTGAAAGAGGTCTGGTAAATGGATCAATGGGTAATGTTGTTGATTTTGTGAAATACAGAAATAGAGATGGAATTGAATTTTTAAAAATTAAATTTGATGGCATTGAGGAAGTACAGCTAATTGCTCGTTGTTCTGCTAGATTTTTGCTTGTAAAAGACTTATATGTTCGCCGTAAGCAGTTCCCTGTTTGCTTGGCATATGCGGTGACAATTCATAAATCGCAAGGTTTAAGTGTAGACACTGCATTGGTGAATATTGGCAGTTCTGTGTTCAAGGAGGGTATGGCATATGTGGCATTGTCACGAGTTAGAACTTTATCGGGATTGTACTTGATTGAGTGTGATGTCAGAAACATTTGTGCAGATCTAGATTGTGTTAAGGAATACAATAGGTTAAGAAGAGAGTATGCGCCACATTTGCCTCAGTTTCCTTTGTTTGAGAAACGTCTGGTAGGCCGGAAACGAAGAAATGAGAACAATACTGGGGAGGTTGTAGCAAAAAGACAAAAAGTGAATGAACCTAAAATTACAAGCAGAAACAAAGAGGATTCTGTTGAAGATGTTGTTAGTTTTCAGTTTGGTGTCAACGGCTATGCTAATGTAGTAATTAATGTTTTGTTTTCTCTAAAAAATGTAAAAGAAGAGATTGTGGTCAATTCTGATCAAAGATTTTGCAGTTTGTTAAATTCTGTGTTAGAGAAATGTACCACTGATAGAAGAAACATAGAAAGTGTGTCTGAAATTAGAAATCTGTTAGATAGATGTTCAGGCCAAACACAATTCTCTCAAAATATTCAGCAAGATTGTCAGGAGTTTTTAATGTATATGCTTGATGTATTACATGCTGAAGGTGTAGATGTAGATCAGCTGTTTGGGCTTTCTTATCAATGGCAGCATGACTGCGAGAACTGTATGGTATCAAGTACTACTAGTGTAGACTCAGAAAGATTTATATATTTAACTTTGCCAGACAGTAAATCAGTCTCCTTTAATAAGCTAGTAAAAGCTGCTAATCACAACATGGAGTGTAGCCAATGTAAATCTGAAATGATGTCCACATTATTTATACGAACATATGGCCAGTACGTCATTTTAATGTTCCAACGATGTAGGCCTGATGGAACAAAATTGACAACTTTAATAAAAAATTTTGTAGCTTCGCAGTTGTCAATATCAGGAAGGACTTTTGTAACTACAGCAATTATATATCATGACGGCCCTTCAATATCATCAGGACATTACACAGCTTATTTAAAGTCTAGAAATGGCTGGTCATTCTGCAATGATTCTGTTTTAATTTTCAAAAAAAAATTGCCGTATGACCTTAAAAACTCTTACCTGGTGTTTTTAAAACCAAAATTTTAGGAAAATAATCTCGGGATATGATCTGTGGAATTTCAAGAAGTTCTAATGGCTCCTACACAATTTGGCCTTGAGGATAAGTGTAGTTCAGAGACATAACTTCTAATCATAGGATTGGACATCATGGAGATGTATGTGCACTTTAAATGAGTTCAGAAAAACTGTTTCTTTTCATAAGCTAATTGAAGCAGCCAATCAAAACATGGAGTAGAGGGAATGTAAGTCTGCAATGCTGTCTACTGTTTTACATTGCTTTGTGATTAAAAGTGATGTAGAGAATTAAATAATTGTAGTACTCATAGAGGTAGTGTAAGTCTGCTTCATATTAAGCAGTATCAGTGTCATAGGAAATGTAGAACATGACTGAGCAAGAAGGGGAAGATATTACTATTCCAGGATTGTGAAAATGATCTTCAACATTTTAATTCTGAAAGTTGCGGAAATGCCAAATGATGGGATTGGCTTACAAGAAATCCAAGAGTTATAAATATCTCTGACTAGATTTGGCCTTGTGGAAAATAGTGGTAGAGAGCAAGAAGTCATTTATTGCATGTAACGTGTTTTTAAAAACGATGGAGGTTTTCTTTCAGAAAGTGGCGGGCTGAAAGTAATAACAGCACAAAAGAGTGTAAGCTGTTCATAGGACATCCTTGGACGTCATGGAAAGTAAGTTAACTTTAAGGAGTTCTGAATTTTAATTTCTGATGTTGTATGGGTTTTTTAAACACAATCATTTTGATTGTGTTTTTTTTTCCCCGCTGTTACATGATGAATACCTTCAAGTCACTGTTTTTAGTGAATTTTGATACATTCTGAGAACAGCAAAAATAAACCATTTAACATGTATAATTAATTCTGTACTGTTTGCATTTATGATGTATATGTAGAACTGTGTAGGAGGCATGGAGAAGGTGAGTTTTCTGTAAGTGTTAAATTTATTGTATGCAGTGCTGCACTTCTACGTATTCTTTCATATGCTGGACTACATCTGCACAATGAGATACCTAAGCAAAGGAAACACAAGTGATGTGATTGTGAAATGAGCAAAATAAATTGCACATATTTCAATTACATCACCTGTGTTTCCTATCATTACGAATCACATTGTGCAGATCAAGTTTAGGTCTGTCCAGGGAAACATAGGAGGTTTCTACTTTGTTGAAGAGTGCAGTGGACATGACTCACTTCATTAGTAGACTTTCACAGATATTATCTCCTCTGTACACTTCAACAAGTGTAAATCTCATCTTGAACTCTGAGTAGGCCTCACCTCAAACAAATCTCTGGATAGGAGACATGTTATTGGCATACTGAAGCGACACTTTTCTGAAACAAGAGCAATGCAAAAGATGCACCATGTTTTAAGATAGGCCTCACTTCATCTGCATCAAGATACTGTTAGTTTAAAATGTATATCTTTAGGATTGTGTAGAGGACCTGGAGAAGCAGAAGCTTCTGTCAGTGTCAAAGTTGTTGAAAAACTATTTGTCCTTCAATATTTTCCCTTGTCTTTTGTAATTTTTAAATACATATTTTAATTTTTTTCAAATGTTGGTTCTCTCTTTCACAGATTGAAAGTATAGAAATAAAATGTGATTAATTTAACGGCAATTACAAGGTAAATAGTTGTACTCTTTTCGTTACATTTCTATCACATTCACCTACTATTAGATCCACTGCTTCACTTCTTTAATCCTCAGTTTCCTGCCTTTGCTACTTTCCTCATTCCTTTCTCTATTACCTATTTACTCAACTCCTTCCACTCTTTTTCTCAGTCCCTCTGTTCTCATAGTTCCTCAGTCTTGTTCACTCACTCCATCTCTATTACTCTTAGTGTCTGTGAATTACTTTCCCAACTTTTTTTTTTTTGGACCGCTTCCCGGGAAGTTGCCCGGTTCGCAAACCAGCAGCGTTATGGCAGTCCACCATTTTGTGTTTCGGTCGAATCAAGATACAAGATGGAGGGCAAATAATGTTCAGAATGGGTAGAAGGGGGCACGGTAGATGTATCTTGACCCCCTTGGTTTTCTGAGGGTGGCTGAGGAGGACCATAGTTCTTCACTCTTGTTCACTCTCTCTGTTTCTATTAATGTCACTGTTTATGACTGATCAAAAAAATGTTTTTTAAAAAAGAACAGTAACTATAAGGGAAGGAAATAGACAGTTATGTTAAAAGAAAGACAGCTATAGGGAGTAAACTAAGGATACTGTTACCTACAATCCACTGCTGTTGATGTTACTGACCATGTCATGAATGATGTAATATGTGACATCATCAGCAGTGGATTGTAGGTAACAGTATCCTTAGTTTACTCCCTAGAGCTGTCTTTCTTTTAACATAACTGTCTGTTTGCTTACCTTATACTTACTGTTCTTTTTTTTAAAAAATATTTTTGAATCCATACATCTATGCACAGAGTCATACACTTCCCAGCCACCCACACACACACTCAGTCTCCCATACAAATGCTTGTGCAACCAATCAATAACCTATATAGTTACTCATATAGCTACTGATCAACACATGCAGCAGTTTACAGAACAACAGACATAATGATGCACAAATTAAGACAGTTTAGTCACTAACCCATGCACTCAGTGAGACACATTTAATCACTCACTCATACATTCAGTCATGCACCTACTAAATCCTTCGTCCAGACACTTATACATCGACTCATTCATAAATATGTAAGACATATTTTAACTTTACAGAAAAATACAGTCACTGGATTTTGTCATCAGTGATGTCATCAGTGATGTCATTTGAGATGTCATCAGTGATGTCATCAGTGATGTCACTGACCATGTCATGAATGATGTAATATGTGACATCATCAGCAGTGGATTGCGGGTGCGTGATATATAGTTAGTACAACTAACTATATATGGAATTTCATTGGTTTTGTGTGAGTAAAATAAGGTTTTTTAAATGCTAATTCCTAACTATATATGGTGTATAACCTATGGTTTTTGTCAGTGAATTTTTAAGGTTTTGTAAATGCTAATTCCTAACTATATATGGTCTATAACCTATGGTTTTTTCAGTGAATATATATATATATATATATATATATATATATATATATATATATATATTACCTACTGGCGGTCGCCAGTAGGTATATATAGTTAGGATTTTTTCTCTATGGGTTTTTTGAAAATTCTATGTCTAATAACTTTGGCGTTTGTGGACGGAATTGGCTGAAATTTTCAGGAAAATGGCACATTTTGTTTCTGAGCAGCCCTTGAAAATTTGGGGGGGGTTCGTCCAGTGGGGGCCGAGAAAAAAGGGGGGTCCCAAAACGTGTTTTTAACATTGAGTTTTCCATAGGGCGGTTGGCCTCACTTTTAGCCCGAACGGCTGAATGGATTTGCACGAAACTTGGCAAAATTGTAGGGACTGGTAGCCCGATGTGCCTTTTGTAGGTCTCAATATATGTGCTCCAGTGGATTTTGAGAAATTAACGTTTAAAAAAAGATATATATCTGTAACAGCGGACCGGTTAGCGCTCTGGTTCGCGGACTTTTCGCGCAACGGAGCTTTGTGAAGCGAAGCTGATTGGTTCTCCGGCGTCTGTCAACATTCCAAACAGTCCGTAGCGGCCGCCATCTTGTCTCTCGGTAGGATCGAGAGACAAGAGGAGGTCAAAACAAAGGGGGAAATAACTATAAGGGGGCATAGTAGATCCTCGCTGACCCCCTAGGTTTGATGTGGAGGTTTTAAAAGGGCCCCGCGGGGAAAAAAAAAATAATAAAAATAATAATTGAACGGCTGAATGGATTTGCACGAAACTTGGCAAAATATTAGGGACTGGTAGCCCGATGTGCCTTTGCTAGGTCTCAATATATGTGCTCCAGTGGATTTTGAGAAATTAACGTTCAAAAAAAGATATATATCTGTAACAGCGCTCCGCTTCGCGTAACGGAGGTTTGCGAAGCTGATTGGTCATTCTGTCACTGGGCTATAGTTGGGCTACATCTGGCTGATATTTGGGCTACATTTGTTTTTTTGTGTGTCTGGCGGCCATCTTTGGGCTACATTGGGCTACATTGGGCTTCATTGGGCTACATTCGGCTAATTAGCAAATAGCTCATCGCAAACTAGGAATGGTAAAGAATCGCTATTTATTCCTTAAAGTTCGCTATTTAGGAAATGCAAATAACTTTGATGATACATATGGCGGTTCATCTCTAACAAGATAAGAAGCATAGGGATAGATTTATGATGACTGGCGCATCACCAGGGATGTGTTAGTCATTCTGTGCCGCTGTTCCGTCACCTATGGTGTGCTGCATTTACAATGCGGCGCATCACGGGGCAAAAACAGCACAGATGCGTGATGTATCTGTGCCGTAAAGGTGGCGCATTGCTGGAGTTGTATCGCAAGTGTGATGAAGGTCCAGCAAGGGTCGGGGGTGCCCCTGTCGCAGGGTTTCTGTTCTCACACAGAACTGTGGACAGAGGATTGGAACCTCGGCGAATTAGGGTGTCCCAAAACTCACGTTAGTAATCAAAAACTATTTAGCAAGCTAGGTACAGTGTCACATTGGATATAACAAACTCTCAATGTTTAGACAATCCAGAATATGAACTTATAGTACCTCAGGATACGTGGAACTCATGAACAGTCGGTCGTTATATATTTCTTAGAAACCAGAACATGGAGTTAAGAAGAACACATGTGTATTTGAAATGTTTATTTACTAATGCCGTCTTCTCAGGCGTAGTACCTTAGATAATAAAAGTACACATATTATCAGTAGCAAAATTACCAGCATAGTTACTAGTACATAAAAAGTGAATGGTGATAGTATGTTAACATGCTGTAAATGAATAAGAGTTAGCAACACTTATAAGCAGCCGCGGGCCGTGGAGGGAGTTACGGTGAGGCAGGGAGGCGGGGAGGGGGAGAAGCAGGGTGGAGAATACAAGTACACATATTATCAGTAGCAAAATTACCAGCATAGTTACTAGTACATAAAAAGCGAATGGTGACAGTATGTTAACATGCTGTAAATGAATAAGAGTTAGCAACACTTATAAGCAGCCGCGGGCCGTGGAGGGAGTTACGGTGGGGCAGGGAGGCGGGGAGGGGGAGGGGCAAGGTAGAGAGGGCTCCACCCTGCTTCTCCCCCTCCCCGCCTCCCTGCCTCACCGTAACTCCCTCCACGGCCCGCGGCTGCTTATATCTCACCCTCCCTAATACACATATTATATTATTTGCTAAGAAGGTCTCTTTGTGTTGGTTTAGGGCGTGCCCATACTTTAGTGTCTTAGATTTGAAGGAATCACATCAGCATACACCAGCTCTCTCTTCATGTGAACCGCATCAACTGTTGTGTATGTGTGTTCGGCAAAGCAATATAAAACCCGCCTCATGCCCAGAATTGGCAGAAGTTGCACTTATGTTATGAGTATGAAGTCGTGGAGATCAGACCTCATAACAATTCTGTACCGTGTTGTTCTTGAAACTTTAGCACTCGCTGTACAGATATAGTTTAACAAGTAAAGCAGATAGTAGACCAATAACATATTATTCTCATGTAAACCACGATGAACTACTAGGTGGAAAGCTAAAGCAACAACTAAATGTCGTGTGCAGAAGTTGCAAAAAAGGAAAAATGGCGTTTAAACCGGTAATGAGCCCATGCTAACTTAACACGGTGTAAAGATATCCAGGACCTAGATGACACCTCCTCATGATCCGGAAACGAACTGAATAAGATAATAGAAGTGCCATCTCATGAGAGCAGATTGCAAGTTTATATGTGGACGGTCCGCAAGGTAAAGCATTAAAAACTAGGAAAATTCAATGCTAAAGAAAAATAAAACAGCCAAGTACTTTATCGAGTCTTAAGCCAATAGGCAAGGTAAATAATAAAAACTTGACAATTAAGTCAATGAATTGTCAATGAAATGCTAGTACTCAGCATATGAAACATGAAAAAGGTCTATGACATAACTGTGTATGCAAAATAAGCTGCAACAGCCTCCAACAGGAAGTCACCGTCTTCATCCGAAAACAGTTCAGCCATCCAATTTAAAAGCGGAAAAGAACATACGTGCTCTCCCAGCACCGGATCCTCTATCACCATCAGAGGACAGCTCGGTGGGTTTTCAAGAAAGCTGTGTTCCAAGAAAGACTGTGCTGCCGCCAGTAAATTCCAGGGACCAAGTAGTCCATGCATCAATGCCACAGCCATAATCCTTTCGCCAGGACAAATCAACTCGTGAGTAATGATAGGAGTCATCAGCTGATTAAAGTCGACGTCAGGAGAAACCGGTCTGCAGAGACACAAATCAATGGCCCAATCGAAATCACAGGTCAGGCAGTGAAATACAGGCTGGACACAGGTGAAGTAGGAGAACCGAAAAGATAATCCATATGCCGTGCTTAATATCGCCAACGGCATTGTGCCATAATATTCTAGCATGCGATTGCGGAACAGTGTCAGCAGCTGCAGGGTCGGAGGTTGCATAGGAGGGACATCCATATTTAAAAATTTAAAAAAGCACAAGAGCGTCCGCTGGTAATGCAAGTAAAAATGCAATCCACGAACCAGAGTGGAGAAAATGGAATGAAAGGGAGCAGGGATGACTCCAAAGATTTTCTCAAATGAAGTCACGAGACCACTGGTAACAACTTTAAAAAAGTGTGCCAGGGATTTTGTGGAGGATGCGTTAAAGATAGTCGGAAACATGTTGCTGAAATTGAAAGGCAAACCTGTGTACGGGTGTTCGCTATGTGAAGTACGAAAGTTTCACGGGCCGAACTCAAGGCCACCTCTCTCTGAGACAAAAGAGCTCTTATTCTTGTCATGCCGTTGAAACGTGTCCCAAGGTTGGTATTTGTGGCCAGATTGAAAACTCCCTATGTTCATGTGTGGGAGGAAATAGAACATTTCTGCAGCAAATAACCCGTTCACTTACTGTTACGATAAAAGGAATACTTTTAATTAACTCAGAACAATCTTCATTATTGAGCATCAAATAACTACCATTTTCCAACAACTTGAACGTGGGGATGATAGCAGGAACTGGCGTGCCTTGCATCACGCAAGCCATATTTGGTCGGTGTTTGTTGCATGAATCGTGTAACTGTATGTGCCTACACATTAGTGAATGATCTGGCGTCTCAGTGCATTCCTCTCCATTCAGATAAACTTCTTGATCATCTTTGAAACATCTGTATGTGTATGGAAGCGACCAGACCTCATGAACAAAAGCACTACCTAAAGGTTCATAAAGACCTATTGGTATATATTTCATACAATTTGAAAACTTATATAAAGCAAAAGGCAGCGTTATTAAACCGTCGATAAGGCATGTTGCCAAAAAACCCGCAATCCTCTGCTGATGATGTCACTGAGCATGTCATGAATGATGTAATATGTGACATCATCAGTAGTGGATTATGGGTAATAGTATCTCTAGTTTACTCCCCTATAGCTGTCTTTCTTTTAACATAAGTGTGTGTTTCCTTCCCTTATACTTACTGTTTTTGGTTCGCTTCCAGTTCGCGTACCAGCGAGCGAACTAGGAAGCGAACTAAGAGAAATAGAGGTTGGCACAGTTCCAAATATTGTACCAATTTTTTAATAACGGGGAGGTAGTTCTGAAAAGAACTTTTTTTTTTATTTTTCTGAACATTTTTTTACTGTAAGGTTCCCGATTCGCGAAGCGGGAACGAAGAAAAAAAAATATTTAAAAAAATAATTATTCATAAACATATAAAATATATTTTTGGATTTAAAGAAGAATAAATTTTACAGCTACAGATATTAGCTGTTAAAAAACCAATGAAATTCACTGAAAAAACCATAGGTTATAGACCATATATAGTTAGGAATTAGCATTTACAAAACCTTGAAAATTCACTGAAAAAACCATAGGTTATAGACCATATATAGTTAGGAATTAGCATTTACTAAACCTTATTTTACTCACACAAAACCATTGAAATTCCATATATAGTTAGTTGCACTAACTATATATCGCGCACCCGCAATCCACTGCTGATGATGTCACATATTACATCATTCATGACATGGTCAGTGACATCACTGATGACATCACTGATGACATCTCAAATGACATCACTGATGACATCACTGATGACATCTCATTTGACATCAATGACCACATCACTGATGATATCATTCATGTGACAATACAATGCATCTCCTCACATTTTAATATAACCTCTGTTTCACCCAGTGTTAAAAAGAGAGTATAATTTTTGAAACCATTGACACACCAATACTAGTTACTACATACGCACTCACTGATTGCTACGTCTACACACACCTTCACTCATTCACCCATACAATCATTCATACATACAATCACTCATCTTTACAACACTATCATATGCACTCATACACCTATACAGACACTCACAGTCTGCCACGCATCCATGGAGTTACTCACACACCTAGTCAGTCCTGTAAAGAATCAATGACACTTCCATTTTCTTGTCTATACAGTTAAACATAGAGCACCTTACATTTTCAAACATATACTAACACATACTTACCTTCTTATACAATCATTGATACAAGTACAGATTGATCTGCACAGAGTCACACACCTCCCAGCTAGCCACACACACACTCAGTCTCCCATACAAATACTTGGGCAATCAATCAATAACCCATATAGTTACTCATATAGCTACTGATCAACACATGCAGCAGTTTACAGAACAACAGACATAATGATGCACAAATTAAGACAGTTTAGTCACTAACCCATGCAGTCAGTGAGACACATTTAATCACTCACTCATACAGTCAGTCATGCACCTACTAAATCCTTCGTCCAGACACTTACACATCCACTCATTCTTCAATATGTAAGACATATTTAAACTTTATAGAAACAAAAAATCACTGGATGTTGTTATCAGTGATGTCATCAGTGATGTCATTTGAGATGTCATCAGTGATGTCATCAGTGATGTCACTGACCATGTCATGAATGATGTAATATGTGACATCATCAGCAGTGGATTGCGGGTGCGCGATATATAGTTAGTGCAACTAACTATATATGGAATTTCAATGGTTTTGTGTGAGTAAAATAAGGTTTAGTAAATGCTAATTCCTAACTATATATGGTCTATAACCAATGGTTTTTTCAGTGAATTTTCAAGGTTTTGTAAATGCTAATTCCTAACTATATATGGTCTATAACCTATGGTTTTTTCAGTGAATATATATATATTTATATATATACTAGCAGCCCGTCCCGACGTTGTCCGGGTATGAAATAGAATGCGTGCAATGTGTGTATTTGGCAAGGCAATTTATTTTAAAATCTCGCGGTAGACAACATTTTTTGTTTCATTAGAATAGGGACGGAGAAGGCCCAGCTGCAGCCCTGGTTGATGTTAGCAGGCGCGTGTAATTGGTGTAGTGATCTGCCGCCTGAGCCCGGCTACAGCCCTGGTTGATGTTAGCAGGCGCGTGTAATGTCGTTGAATGAGAGAGTTATCAGCCGCGGGTAAATCCGTTTAATGAGAGAGCTGAGTGACAGCGAGTAGGAGAGGCTGCAGTAATTGTCCCCGCAGACACGCTCATTTGCGTGTTCCCCCGCTTGAGGCCCAGATACAGGCCTGTTTGATGTTAGCAGGCGCATGTTCCCCCGCTTGAGGCCCAGCTGCAGCCCTGGTTGATGTTACACCAGTTCGGGTCAAGTTCGCGCTATATAAAACTCTGAAAAAAATAAATAATAATATGGTGGCCGTCTGCATAGCCTATGTCCTTCTGCTGCAACTGCCCTTTCCAAAGATGTATTGGGTGTTGTGATTGGTGCTGTGGTTACTGAGATTACCCGCCTCAAAGGTTTGGGCTCTCTCTTTATAATGTTAGTATGGATATATATATATATATTCACTGAAAAAACCATAGGTTATAGACCATATATAGTTAGGAATTAGCATTTAAAAAACCTTATTTTACTCACACAAAACCATTGAAATTCCATATATAGTTAGTTGCACTAACTATATATTGCGCACCCGCAATCCACTGCTGATGATGTCACATATTACATCATTCATGACATGGTCAGTGACATCACTGATGACATCACTGATGACATCTCAAATGACATCACTGATGACATCACTGATGACAACATCCAGTGACTATGTTTCTGTAAAGTTAAAATATGTCTTACATATTGAAGAATGAGTGGATGTATAAGTGTCTGGACGAAGGATTTAGTAGGTGCATGACTGAATGTATGAGTGAGTGATTAAATGTGTCTCACTGAGTGCATGGGTTAGTGACTAAACTGTCTTAATTTGTGCATCATTATGTCTGTTGTTCTGTAAACTGCTACATGTGTTGATCAGTAGCTATATGAGTAACTATATGGGTTATTGATTGATTGCCCAAGTATTTGCATGGGAGACTGAGTGTGTGTGTGGCTGGCTGGGAGGTGTGTGACTCTGTACAGATCAATGTGTACTTGTATCAATGATTGTATAAGAGAGTAAGTATGTGTTAGTATATGGTTGAAAACGTAAGGTGCTCTATGTTTAACTGTATAGAGTAGAAAATGGAAGTGTGATTGATTCTTTACAGGACTGACTAGGTGTGTGAGTAACTCCATGGATGAGTGGCAGAGTGTGAGTGTCTGTATAGGTGTATGAGTGCATATGATTGTGTTGTAAACATGAGTGATTGTATGTATGAATGATTGTATGGGTGAATGAGTGAATGTGTGTGTAGACGTAGGAATCAGTGAGTACGTATGTAGTAACTAGTATTGGTGTGTCAATGGTTTCAAAAATTATACTCTGTTTTTAACACTGGGTGAAACAGAGGTTATATTAAAATGTGAGGAGATGCATTGTATTGTCACATGAATGATATCATCAGTGATGTGGTCATTGATGTCAAATGAGATGTCATCAGTGATGTCATCAGTGATGTCATTTGAGATGTCATCAGTGATGTCATCAGTGATGTCACTGACCATGTCATGAATGATGTAATATGTGACATCATCAGCAGTGGATTGCGGGTGCGCAATATATAGTTAGTGCAACTAACTATATATGGAATTTCAATGGTTTTGTGTGAGTAAAATAAGGTTTTTTAAATGCTAATTCCTAACTATATATGGTCTATAACCTATGGTTTTTTCAGTGAATTTTCAAGGTTTTGTAAATGCTAATTCCTAACTATATATGGTCTATAACCTATGGTTTTTTCAGTGAATTTCAATGGTTTTTTAATAGCAAATATCATAAGCTGTCGAATGTCAAGTACGTGGTAAGAATTTTTTTTTTCGTGTTTATGCACACTGATCTGCTTTGATTGCTGCCCCCCACCCCTCATTTCTATTAGAAGTACTCTCTCTTTGCAGATAGTGAAGGGTAGTTAACGCAGCCCTTTCCCCCTTTGTAATCCGTCGTGCCTGCTTCTCTCTCCATTTGATTGATTGTTCTCTTTGGTTCATTCTCTATTTACAAACAAGCACAGAGTCGCAATACTCTGTTTAGTCTTTGCAGATAGCGAAAAATCGTGTAAAAAAACAAAAGGAATCGAGCAAAATCAGTAGGCCACTAATGGGATCTCTTTTGACCTCGCTAAAATAGAAACATTAGGAACAACCTGTTGAAAATAGCAATGCGTATGTATATAAGCGGCGTTCATTTGTGTTCACAGTACCCCTTGTTGATTGTTTCAATCGAGCATTGAATTGTTCGAAGTTAATTCTCTTAACAATCTTCTCTACCTGCAAACGAGGAAGAATAGGAATATTCTATCTCCCTTTGCAGATAGTGAAGGGTAGGTAACGCAAGCCTTTAACACGTCGTACCTATTTCATTCCTCATTGATTGATTGATTGTCCGAACATTGACTGTTTGGGAATTAGTTCTTTTTGGAGGTATTCCCTGTTTGCAAATAAACGTAGGAAAATCTTTGCAAGTAGTGAAAGGGTACGTAATGCGGACCATTCTCCCCCGTTGTAATCTGTCATGCCTATCTACTCCCCACTGATTGATGCACCTTTTTCACCCGGACCATTTACTAGAGATACGTCATCTGGCCCGACCAGAGAGCACCCCTAGTGAAAAGGACATATGCAATAATAACGAAGTGATCACTGTATCCTGTTAACAGAAACTTTACCATGAAACAACCTGGAAAGAAAAAAATAGGAAAACGAAAATCAGTAGGCCACTGATGAACATGAACTTTTATTAAACAACGAACAAAGAAACGATAACATAACGTAATGATAAAACCTATTAATGTCCTAGAAACAAGAAAACGTTAAAATATGCCAGTGGTGAGAGACCAGAAAAACAGTAAGAGAAACCAAATCACCCCTCGCTGTCCCACCGCCTGCCACGCCAAAAAAATCGATAGACTAGGGAAAATGCAAGTCAGTAGAACATCCACCCCCACTCTGGAAACTTCCAAGGTGGGGCAGGGTTCCGGCTACGCCCAGCCGGGAGCAGCCCATATAAGGCAGGTCCTGCTGCCACGCCTCGGCCAGGAGATCCTAACGTAGGGTGTAGCCGGAGGAGAGGCCGAGACCAGCGGGACCCGGCCAGGGGATTGCCTTTACAACGCTGAACAGTTGCAGGGTGGGGGAATGTCTCCTCGACCCTCCCCTCTCTCTCCCAGTCCGGCCGCGGTGGCCCTTGAGAGTTGCAGGTAGTCCCGCCACATGCTCTTCCGGTCCGACCACCAACGGTCGGGGGGCCGAGGCCGACGGGATCCGGCTGCAGCCGATAAACCAAGAAACCCGTTCATGGGGCCAGAGCCAGGGGCGTCCGGCCGACATCCACCGGAAGCCCGGCCCGAAGACGGACGGGACACTTCTTTCTTTTATAATGGCTGCGACAACACTGGAGGGGGATGTCTTGCACATGCCTCCGACCCCCCCCTCGTCCTCATCGCCTGGTCCGGCCATAACAAATCTCAAGCGAGACGCCGTGGGGTGCACTGGGAGGGAGAGACGGTGCGAACAGGCCTCTCCCGCCTCCCCAGGTGGAGGCTTCCCAGCTGCACCCTCAGCGCTCCAGGCGGTGGCATCCTAACAACTACAGTGCTGCACAGTTTCGGAACGACCTAGATAACGGTTCTTCCACTGTGGCCATGCTGCAACGTCTCGCCCGGCAGGGTGGAGCCCGTCCGCTCATGTGACCCCGCGATCGCCGGTAGCTGCCGAACTCTCAAAATGGCGGTCGACCTGGCAAGAGCGGGCCCAACATAAAGAAATGGCCCGGCCACTGGTTGACTCCACCACCGTAGTCCTCCACGACCTTGAAGATTCTAGAGGAGCCGCGGGAGTCTCCGACCCCCGATGGGGAATGACTGCCATGATCGCCCGTGGAGTGACGAAACTGTATCCGCGGGACGTCGGCGCTCCCATGCTGGCGCCAGCCTCACTTTGAATTACTACAATCCTGCAGACCTCACTTCCGGTGAAAGCACAGTGTGACCCGGTAGGAAAAATTATTGCACCCCCTCCCCTTTTTGACTGATAGTTCAAACCACCGATCCTTTCCTTTGCCCTTTTAACGGAACTTTGGACTGCCTCCCCCTCTTTTACATTTTCTAGAGAAAACAAAACATTAACCACTACATTAGCATAGCAGTTGACACCAGAACTGTTTTCAAATTGAAAACCAACAACATCTTCAACAGAATCCTTTTTGTTTCTGCTGTGACCCTGCTACAGCACAGGCATTGTCCCCAGCAGTAATTCTGCAATGCCGGTAAGAATAGCTGTGGTGCCTACTGGACTCACTCACCCCCGCGGCGCCCCACGCCGTTTTTTGCTGGGCGGCAACTTACTAGACATCACTTTCGTGCCATCTAGATTTCAGCGCGTTCTGCTGCCTTGGAACTATTCGCACAACAGACCGCTACTGACAAGAATATTTCATTATTGGTGCTGTCAATTTCAATAAATCTATTGGATAATTAAAAAGAAATTGCCACGGTCTCTTCGTTGTTTAAATGTTTTTACTGTTTTTGTTTTGTTGTATATATTTATATGTTATTAAAGTTTTATATTCCTACTACTTTGTTGGAGTGCTATATATTTTTAATGTGACACATAATTGTAAAAACTTTGATGTACAAAGAGTCATTCCTGGAATCTTCCGCTTCAGGCTCGGTCCCCTCCCCAATCACAATACAGGATGGTTTTCAGATAGTAGGAACGCGTGTGCTGTGACGGATCACATCGGGTGTGGGCCTTGATCTACTATAACTCCTTTGAAGAGGGGTGATTCTTTACAGCTGGGGCCATAAACTACATCTGCAGGGCTAGCTGATAGCCTAGGACCGGCCTGGACATTCGGACACAGAGGAAGAGGAGTGTCAGAGGGTGCGGTAGTGAATAGGGCGAAAGGGAGGTGTCGGGCGGGCACAGAGTGTGATTCTCAGGGAAGAGCAGCGCAGATGGGGGAAGGTTTATTGCCCATGCATAAGACAGAGAGCGGTGGTGACCAGTGCCTGGGGGAGATGCTTACGAGGGTGAGGAGCCATGCTACGAATCGACAGCGTGCAGAGAGTGGGTCTGGTCAAGACATCTAAAATGGCTGCCGCGCACGACAAAAGTGTGGCATTTCAAAAAAGGCAAGATGGCGCAGACAATGTTTTTCAACACTTCCTCATTTCCTTCGAATCGAACGTTAACAGACGTTGGGGCATATTACCAAAGTTAAGCGATATTTATCGCTAACGATGCTTACCAACCAATTTTTTACCACTAAGCATCGTCAGAAATTATCGAAGATAAACCTTACTATTATCAAGGTTTATCGCAAATGCGATAATAAACGGCCGCAATGCATGAATATCGCTAAAAACTCAGCGATATTCATGCATTACCGAGCTAATACTCTTAGCCATGTTATCCACCTCCCATTGGATAACATGGCTAAGAACTGCTCAGGGCAGGTGTTACTTTTTGGAGATATTCGCGCTTAGCGCGAATATCTCCAAAAGTTGGTAATAGGAGATAGATATCTTGCATGTTGTAATGCAAGTTATTGTGGTATATGGAACTCATACCATAATCTCTCAGGAAAGCAGAAACTGATCCTTTTGGGACCGCCTAAAAAGGCCTAGGGGGTGAGGAGTACTCTACTTTGCCCCCTTTTCACGTTCCGAACTATTTTATTTTACTCTCTTCTGTAATTACACAAAATAGCAGCGATAAGATGCATCGGAGACACACAGTGAGAGAAAGGAGGCCGGAGATGAAGAAGACATGTCAAATACACATTGGAGATAATATAGTGGCAGAAGGGAAGTAAATATGAGTAAACTTACCATGTAACATAAAAATGTTGCACTCTATACTATAAGTCTCATTTTATACTACAATCACTTCGCTACAACCTCATAAATTAAAAATAAAAATGAATAATGTCTCAAACAATTTTTTATTTCTAAATATAAATTTATTCTTCAGAATTTTCTAAATTTGAAAGAACTAGTAACATGTCCTCATCAGCAATGTCCTCATTAAAAGTCTCCAATGATGATTCTTGTAACTCTATGGTCTCCAAACACTCGATAAATTCGCCATCAAGAGATTGATCAAAAAAATCATTCAAGTCATCTCCTCCTTCTGACAATATTTCATTATTGGTGCTGTCAATTTCAATCAATGTAGTGGAATCATTCAAGTCATCTCCTCGTGACAATATTTCATTATTGGTGCTCTCAATTTCAATCAATGTAGTGGAATCATTCAAGTCATCTCCTCCTTGTGACAATATTTCATTATTGGTGCTGTCCATTTCAATCAATCTAATGGAATCATACAAGCCATCTCCTCCTTGTGACAATATTTCATTATTGGTGCTCTCAATTTCAATCAATGTAGTGGAATCATTCAAGTCATCTCCTTGTGACAATATTTCATTCTTGGTGCTGTCCATTTCAATCAATCTAATGGAATCATACAAGTCATGTCCTCCTTGTGACAATATTTCATTATTGGTGCTCTCAATTTCAATCAATGTGTTGGACAATTCAAAAGAAATTGCCACGGTCTCTTCATTGTGAGCCATTTTATTTTGAAATTGCTTGCTGTAAATTGCAGAAAAAAATAATCACTTTCATTTATCGTCTTTAGTAATACATAATATAAAACTAACTTTATCAAGTATTTAGTATAACAGAAGGACTGCAAATAAATAACAGAAAACATTTTTCAAATTATCTTCAAGTGTACAACATAGTTCCCCATACAAATTAACAACTCACCTTTTTAAAAGTAGCAGAAGTGTTAGTACTGTGTAAATCAAACACCAGAAATTCACCACCAAAAATTCCTCACAAATGTACCTCAGACAGTAGTATCACAAAATGGCTGTGGTTTCCTCTCATTTGACATATATACATAACCAATTAACTTTCATCACACACAAATACAAAACCAAAGTAACATTTTAATTGGTTCTAAATTTCAACACTTTCAAATGTGTTTTCCCCATGCAATTTTCCATAGGACATTTACATACGTCTACAGCCTGAATGGCTGAACGGAATTACACCAAACTTGGCAAAATGGTACATCAAACCTAAGAGGTCAGGAAGGATCTACTATGCCCCCTTATGGTCATTTCCCCCTTCGCTTTGGCCTCCTCTTGTCTCTCAATCCTACCGAGGGACAAGATGGCGGCCGCTACGGACTGTTTGGAATGTTGACAGACGCCGGAGAACCAATCAGCTTCGCAAAGCTCCGTAACGCGAAAAGTACGCGAAGCGGAGCGCTGTTACAGATATATATCTTTTTTTGAACGTTAATTTCTCAAAATCCACTGGAGCACATATATTGAGACCTAGCAAAGGCACATCGGGCTACCAGTCCCTAATATTTTGCCAAGTTTCGTGCAAATCCATTCAGCCGTTCGGGCTAAAAGTGAGGCCAACCGCCCTATGGAAAACTCAATGTTAAAAACACGTTTTGGGACCCCCCTTTTTTCTCGGCCCCCACTGGACGAACCCCCCCCAAATTTTCAAGGGCTGCTCAGAAACAAAATGTGCCATTTTCCTGAAAATTTCAGCCGATTCCGTCCACAAACGCCAAAGTTATTAGACATAGAATTTTCAAAAAACCCATAGAGAAAAAATCCTAACTATATATACCTACTGGCGACCGCCAGTAGGTACATATAGTTAGGATTTTTTCTCTATGGGTTTTTTGAAAATTCTATGTCTAATAACTTTGGCGTTTGTGGACGGAATCGGCTGAAATTTTCAGGAAAATGGCACATTTCGTTTCTGAGCAGCCCTTGAAAATTTGAAAGGGGGTTCGTCCAGTGGGGGCCGAGAAAAAAGGGGGGTCCCAAAACGTGTTTTTAACATTGAGTTTTCCATAGGGCGGTTGGCCTCACTTTTAGCCCGAACGGCTGAATGGATTTGCACGAAACTTGGCAAAATTGTAGGGACTGGTAGCCCGATGTGCCTTTTGTAGGTCTCAATATATGTGCTCCAGTGGATTTTGAGAAATTAACGTTTAAAAAAAGATATATATCTGTAAGCGCGGACCAGGCAGCGCTCTGGTTCGCGGACTTTTCGCGCAACGGAGCTTTGTGAAGCGAAGCTGATTGGTTCTCCGGCGTCTGTCAACATTCCAAACAGTCCGTAGCGGCCGCCATCTTGTCTCTCGGTAGGATCGAGAGACAAGAGGAGGCCAAAACAAAGGGGGAAATAACTATAAGTGGGCATAGTAGATCCTCGCTGACCCCCTAGGTTTGATGTGGAGGTTTTAAAAGGGCCCCGCGGGGCAAAAAAAAATAATAATAATAATAATCGAACGGCTGAATGGATTTGCACGAAACTTGGCAAAATTGTAGGGACTGGTAGCCCGATGTGCCTTTGCTAGGTCTCAATATATGTGCTTCAGTGGATTTTGAGAAATTAACGTTCAAAAAAAGATATATATCTGTAACAGCGCACCGCTTCGCGTACTTTTCGCGTTACGGAGCTTTGCGAAGCGAAGCTGATTGGCTCTCCGGTGTCTGTAAACATTCCAAACAGTACGTAGCGGCCGCCATCTTGTCTCTCGGTAGGATCGAGAGACAAGAGGAGGCCAAAGCGAAGGGGCAAATGACCATAAGGGGGCATAGTAGATCCTCGCTGACCCCCTAGGTTTGATGTGGAGGTTTTAAAAGGGCCCCGCGGGGCAAAAAAATAAAATAATAATAATAATCGAACGGCTGATGACCATAAGGGGGCATAGTAGATCCTCGCTGACCCCCTAGGTTTGATGTGGAGGTTTTAAAAGGGCCCCGCGGGGCAAAAAAATAAAATAATAATAATAATCGAACGGCTGATGACCATAAGGGGGCATAGTAGATCCTCGCTGACCCCCTAGGTTTGATGTGGAGGTTTTAAAAGGGCCCCGCGGGGCAAAAAAAAAATAATAATAATAATAATCGAACGGCTGAATGGATTTGCACGAAACTTGGTAAAATATTAGGGACTGGTAGCCCGATGTGCCTTTGCTATGTCTCAATATATGTGCTTCAGTGCATTTTGAGAAATTAACGTTCAAAAACAAGATATATATCTGTAACAGCGCTCCGCTTCGCGGAGATAAAATTATATTCCTTATTACCTAGCTGTTGCTAACACCAGTTAGCGACGGCTAGTAGGAGATAGCGACCATCTTGGGTCCCACTTTGCATGTGAGTGATATTTATCACTAATGACATGCAAAGTGGGCATGCCAAGATGTTAGCGACTGGAAACAGTCGCTAACATCGCTATCTCCTATTATCAACTTTTGGAAATATTCGAGATAAGCGCGAATATCTCCAAAAAGTAACAGCTGCCCTGAGCAGTTCTTAGCCATGTTATCCAATGGGAGGTGGATAACATGGCTAAGAGCATTAGCTCGGTAATGCATGAATATCGCGGAGTTTTCAGCGATATTAATGCATTGCGCTCGTTTTTTATCGTATTTGCGATAAACCTTGATAATAGCAAGGTTTATCTGCGATAATTTCTGACGGTAAAAAAATCTTTGCAATGCATCGTTAGGGATAAATATCGCTTAACTTTGGTAATATGCCCCAACGTCTGTTAACGTTCGATTCGAAGGAAATCAGGAATTGTTGAAAAACATTGTGTGCGCCATCTTGTCTTTTTTCAAATGCCACACTTTTGTCGTGCACGGCAGCCATTATAGATGCCTTGACCAGACCCACTCTGTGCACGCTGTCGATCCTTAGCATGGCTCCCCACCCTCGCAAGCATCTCCCCCAGGCAGTGGTCACCCCCGCTCTCTGTCTTATGCATGGGTAATAAACCTCCCCCCATCTGCGCTGTTCTTCCCTGAGAATCACACCCTGTGCCCGCCCGACACCTCCCTTTCGCCCTATTCACTACCGCACCCTCTGACACTCCTTTTCCTCTGTGTCCGATTGTCCAGGCCGGTCCTAGGCTATCAGCTAGCCCTGCAGATGTAGTTTATGGCCACAGCTGTAAAGAATCACCCCTCTTCAAAGGAGTTATAGTAGATCAAGGCCCACACTCGATGAGATCCGTCACAGCAGAAGCGTTGCTATTATCTGAAAACCATCCTGTATTGTGATTGGGGAGGGAACCGAGCGTGAAGCGGAAGATTCCAGGGATGACTCTTTGTACATCAAAGTTTTTACAATTATGTGTCACATTAAAAATATATAGCACTCCGACAAAGTAGTAAGATTATAAAACTTTAATAATTTATAAATATATACAAGAAAACAAAAATAGTAATAACATATAAACATTTTTAGAGAAAAACAACGAAGTAGCGGTCGGCTGTGCGAATAGTCCCAACGCAGCACAACGTCCAGATTTCCGGCGTGGGGCGTCGCGGGGGGTGGGTCATCAGTAGCAAACTGTTGTGCGAATAGTTCCAAGGCAGCAGAACGCGCCGAAATCTAGATGACACGAAAGTGATGTCTAGTAAGTTGCCACCCAGCAAATAACGGCGTGGGGCGTCGCGGGGGGTGGGTCATCAGTAGCAAACTGTTGTGCGAATAGTTCCAAGGCAGCAGAACGATGGCACCAAGGTGATGTCCAGTAAGTTGCCGCACTGGTTTTGGTATCCTACAATGCTGCTCCGAATAACGGCGTGGAGCGCCCCGGGGGAGGCGGCGTGAACGGGCCTCTCCAGGTGGAGTCTCATCTGTTTTAGTGGGGCGCCCCTTTACCGTTTCAGTTGCCATTCCGTCCGCTTTTGGTCCACTGTGTCAAAATCCGCCATTCAGCTGAGTTGCGCCCACTCTTGCGGTGCAGCGATAGGCGGCTGCCACAGGACTCTCAAAATGGCGGCAGGCTCTTTCCTTTTTGGGCGTGGTCCACTGAAATGGCCCTGGGACACCTTGGAAATCGGACGCTTGTCTGCTAGGTCTTGGACCCCATTCTCGAAAGCGTCCCCTCCGCCTTGAGAATTCATCAAAAGTTTTGGGGGCCCCGACTCCTGCAGGCTTCTGGTGGGGAGCGGCTGCCATGATTGCTCGCGGAATGACCACGACGGAGCTACGAGATGGTGGTGCTCTCATGGTGACGCCAGTTTAGTCTGAAACATCCAGAAACAAGGTGGGGCTTTCATCGTTTGGGGGAAAAAAAAAGTTTTCATCCAATGAAAAGTGTTGTTTTTAGGTCATATGATCAAGCCTTCCATCATTAGGAAACCAAAAGTAAAATGAACCAATGAAAAGTTTTATAAACAAGTCACATGACCTGTTATGCGGCATAGGGTATAAAATGCGGAGAAAATACGTTGGCACGTGAGGCGGCGTCAGTAGCGGACCGATGTGCGAATAGGCCGAAGGCAATACAACGCGCCAAGATCCGGATGGCACCGAGGTGGTGTCATAGTTGAGAGTTCTGAGCAGCGGTTGTAACACTGTCTGAAGCTTATTTGCAGCTGCTGCAGCTTCACTACGCGCCAAGATCCGGATGGCACCGAGGTGGTGTGTAGGAAGTTGCCGCACTGGTGTGGCCATCCTACAATGCTGAAAGTCGGCGTGGGGCGCCCCGTTGGCCTGTGAGTTTGCGTCAGTAGCGGACCGATGTGCGAATAGGCCGAAGGCAGCACAACGCGCCAAGATCCGGATGGCACCGAGGTGGTGTCATAGTTGAGAGTTCTGAGCAGCGGTTGTAACACTGTCTGAAGCTTATTTGCAGCTGCTGCAGCTTCACTACGCGCCAAGATCCGGATGGCACCGAGGTGGTGTGTAGGAAGTTGCCGCACTGGTGTGGCCATCCTACAATGCTGAAAGTCGGCGTGGGGCGCCCCGTTGGCCTGTGAGTTTGCGTCAGTAGCGGACCGATGTGCGAATAGGCCGAAGGCAGCACAACGCGCCAAGATCCGGATGGCACCGAGGTGGTGTCTAGTAAGTTGTCGCACTTCTGTGGCCATCCTACAATGTTGAAAGTCGGCGTGGGGCGCCCCGTTGGCCTGTGAGATGGTGTCAGTAGCGGACTGATGTGTGAATGGGGCCAAAGGCAGCGCAACAATATTTTCTACTATATTTCCGGAGTAGAAGACACCACAAGGCGCTGAGATGCCAAGATCCGGATGGCACCGAGGTGGTGTGTAGCAAGTTGCCGCACTGGTGTGGCCATCCTACAATGCTGAAAGTCGGCGTGGGGCGCCCCGTTGGCCTGTGAGATGGCGTCAGTAGCGGACCGATGTGCGAATAGGCCGAAGGCAGCACAACAATATTTTCTGACTGACACCACAAGGCGCTGAGATGCCAAGATCCGGATGGCACCGAGGTGATGTCTAAGTTGCGGACTGATGTGCGAATGGGGCCAAAGGCAGCGTAACAATATTTTTTGTATGGAAGATACCACTAGGCGTTGAGATGCCAAGATTCAGATGGCACTGAGGTGATGTCTAGCAAGTTGGTGTGGTCATCCTACAATGCTGAAACTCGGCGTGGGTCGCCCCATTAGCCTGTGAGATGGCGTCAGTAGCGGACCGATGTGCGAATAGGCCGAAGGCAGCACAACGCGCCAAGATCCGGATGTCACCGTGGTGGTTTCATAGTTGAGAGGCACTTCATCTGCAGTGGGGCGCCGAGATCCGGATGGCACCGAGGTGATGTCTAGCAAGTTGCTGTACTGGTGTGGTCATCCTACAATGCTGAAACTCGGCGTGGGTCGCCCCATTAGCCTGTGAGATGGCGTCAGTAGCGGACCGATGTGCGAATAGGCCGAAGGCAGCACAACGCGCCAAGATCCGGATGTCACCGTGGTGGTTTCATAGTTGAGAGGCACTTCATCTGCAGTGGGGCGCCGAGATCCGGATGGCACCGAGGTGATGTCTAGCAAGTTGCTGTACTGGTGTGGTCATCCTACAATGCTGAAACTCGGCGTGGGTCGCCCCATTAGCCTGTGAGATGGCGTCAGTAGCGGACCGATGTGCGAATAGGCCGAAGGCAGCACAACGCGCCAAGATCCGGATGTCACCGTGGTGGTTTCATAGTTGAGAGGCACTTCATCTGCAGTGGGGCGCCGAGATCCGGATGGCACCGAGGTGATGTCTAGCAAGTTGCTGTACTTGTGTGGTCATCCTACAATGCTGAAACTCGGCGTGGGTCGCCCCATTAGCCTGTGAGATAGCTGTTCTTTGGATTTGGGCCTGGTCCACCAAAATGGCCCTGGGACACCTTAGAACTCGGACGCTCGATTTTTTTTTCCTTTCCTGTACATGCAAAAAAAGGTAAATGCCCGGTACGTTACACGCTTCATCTGCCACGATGAACTCTCCAGAGGAACCGAAAAAAAATATAGTTGTGGTAACTATACCATGCATCGTCATATGGAGAGGTGGCACCAATTAATTATAGTGCTGCATAAAAGAGAGATTTGGAGGAGAACCCCTGACCTGCTAGTACATTCATCAAAGAAGTGGCACTGAGAGCTTCAGAGGCAAGGGAAACGGTCCCAAATATTTAGAAGAACTTTGGAAAGATTAAAATGACATGTTTAGATTGTGGCAAATTAATTTCATGTGGACAGATGAGTGTTACTCTAATAAATACAGCATATGAACATCATCATAGTCGATGGTTGGTAGAGACATTTTGACTATATCCTGGACCTGCCCGTCCTCGCCCAAAATGGCGCCAGAATAAATGGGACTCGTAACTCCTTGTTGTGTACTGGTTGCAGAACCTTGAAATCACGAGATACGTATGCAGTTTTGAAGCACATGGCGGGCGGGGACGAGAATTGATTGAATATTTCGACATCCCTATTGATATTAAGTTCTGATGTGTTATTGATTACTGTACTGTTGAAAGTTCGAATTAACGTCACCCATGGTACTTGCCCGCAAATGTATATCTAGATAATTTTATTGTAACTGGCCCTGTCGTATTTTAATTATAAAATGTACGTCCACCGATTCCGTAACTGTTAGACACCTTAGTTCTTGCAACCTAATGGCCCGCCCGTTACGTTCCTCTACAGTGTAAATGTCTATTCATCATATACGATTACAGTTTGCTCCGTGGCCGGCCCACGTGGTTATAGGCTCGTATTTGTATAATGAAATTTTCTCAATAAAGGTTTTTAAAAGAAAACATGGTAGTAGTATATACATTGGTAAAGTTTTTAATAATAGTGACTGTTTTAGAATCATTAAAAGGCAAGTGAAATAAAGCAGACCAATTACATGAAGGGTAAAAGGTATAATACGAAGGAACGCAGTAAAGATAAATGGTCAAGGGCTGTTGTGTTTTCTATTCCTGCAACATAAAGTGATCGATAAGAATCTCATATTCAGGCGTATCGGCGACTAAGACAGCAGGTCGACCCTCTTTTGCTCAACGGCTCCGTCATGGGACGAAGAAACGCTCTTTTTCTCGAAAAAAGAATATATTTTACTTGCAGGACAGTTGTAAAATTTCCGGGAAAGTACATTAGCCTGGAACATTATAACATATATTTAAGAAAAAATAATGTTCGGAAGTAATGAAAAGCGTAATTTTTAGGTCATATGACCAAGCCTTTCATCATTACAATAAGAAAAGTAAAATGAACCAATGAAAAGTTTTATTAACAAGTCACATGACTTGTTATGCTTACGTTACGCGCTGCGCGCCCCGGATGACTTCCGGATGCGCTAACGCGGCGCGTCATATGACGCATTACGCGACAACGCAGGTACAGAATATAGTCAAAATGTCTCCACCAACCAGCGGTCGGAACACAACCCCTTTCAGCAGGCTAAATAGTTCTGTTAAATGACAACAGAAGGGACAGGCAACAAGAACCATCAGTCAAAGAGGGGAGAGCTAGTTCTTCTCTACCGGGTTACATTGGGGCGCTACCGGAACTGATCGAATTGGTAGTCTACAGTGTTTCTGGATGTTTCAGACTGAAGCTGGGGTTAGCATGAGAGCAGCACCATTTCGTAGCTCCGTCGTGGTCATTCCGCAACCAATCATGGCAGCCGTTCTTTATCGTTATTTTGGGCGGGGTGGGTGGCGGAGCCGAGCTGTTTTGCAGCCATCATTGTGTGGAGTTCAGTTCATCTCACTAGTTTTGTATTTGTCATGAGGGGTTGTTCCTAATGTTTCTATTTTAGCGAGGTCAAAAAGAGATCCCATTAGTGGCCTACTGATTTTGCTCGATTCCTTTTCTTTTTTTTTTTACACGATTTTTCGTTATCTGCAAAGACTAAACAGAGTATTGCGACTCTGTGTTTGTTTGTAAATAGAGAATGAACCAAAGAGAACTAATTCTAAAACAGTAAATACTTGGATAACAATGAATCAAATGGAGAGAGAAGCAGGCACGACGGATTACAATGGGGGCAAAGACCTGCGTTAACTACCTTTCACTATCTGCAAAGAGAGAGTACTCCTAATAGAAATGAGGGGGGGGGGGCACCATTCAAAGCAGATCAGTGTGCATAAACACGAAAATGTTTTCACTTACCACGTACTTGACATTCGACAGCTTATGATATTTGCTATTAAAAAACCATTGAAATTCACTGAAAAAACCATAGGTTATAGACCATATATAGTTAGGAATTAGCATTTACAAAACCTTGAAAATTCACTGAAAAAACCATAGGTTATAGACCATATATAGTTAGGAATTAGCATTTAAAAAACCTTATTTTACTCACACAAAACCATTGAAATTCCATATATAGTTAGTTGCACTAACTATATATCGCGCACCTGCAATCCACTGCTGATCATGTCACATATTACATCATTCATGACATGGTCAGTGACATCACTGATGACATCACTGATGACATCTCAAATGACATCACTGATGACATCACTGATGACAACATCCAGTGACTGTATGTTTCTGTAAAGTTAAAATATATCTTACATATTGAAGAATGAGTGGATGTATAAGTGTCTGGATGAAGGATTTAGTAGGTGCGTGACTGACTGTATGAGTGAGTGATTAAATGTGTCTCACTGAATGCATGGGTTAGTGACTAAACTGTCTTAATTTGTGCATCATTATGTCTGTTGTTCTGTAAACTGCTGCATGTGTTGATCATTAGCTATACGAGAGGCTATATGTGTTATTAATTGCTTGCCCAAGTATTTCTATGGGAGATTGAGTTTGTGTGGGGGTGGCTGGAAGGTGTGTGACTCTATGCATAGATGTGTGAACAGTTTATTCACTAGGTGTATGAGTTCAAGAGTGCATGTGGAAACAGCTACATGGGCAGTTGACTGTGTGCATGAGTGTATTGATGAGTGAATGGATATCTCAATGCTACATGTCATAGTAAGTACATATGTAAAACACAGTACATGTGAGAGTTGGCATATATAAATAACTGTGCATGAGAGCCACCGAATGAGTGAGTGGTTGTATCGATCATTGTGAACTTGTATCAGGGATTGTATAAGAGAGTAAATATGTGTTAGTATATGTTTCAATAAGTAAGGTGTGTTTAACTGTATAGTTGAAGAAATGGAGATGAGATTGTTTCTTTGCATGACTGACTGGGTGTGTGAGTAACTCCATGGATGAGTGGAAGTGTGTGAGTGTCTGTATACACTGAGTGTATCTAAGGTTATATTAGAGTCTGAAGAGGTTTATCGTATTAGCACAAGAATGATGTCAAATGAGATGTCATCAGTGATGTCATCAGTGATGTCATTTGAGATGTCATCAGTGATGTCATCAGTGATGTCACTGACCATGTCATGAATGATGTAATATGTGACATGATCAGCAGTGGATTGCAGGTGAGCGATATATAGTTAGTGCAACTAACTATATATGGAATTTCAATGGTTTTGTGTGAGTAAAATAAGGTTTTTTAAATGCTAATTCCTAACTATATATGGTCTATAACCTATGGTTTTTTCAGTGAATATATATATATATATATTCACTGAAAAAACCATAGGTTTTACACACGTTATAGTTAGGAGTTAGCATTTTAAAAACCTTTGAAATTCACTGAAAAAACCATAGGTTTCACACCAGTTATAGTTAGCTGGTCATTTTACTCATACAAAACCTTTGAAATTCCCCTGTTATAGTTAGTTCAGCTAACTATAACTCGCGCGCCAGCAATGCACTGCTGATGATGTCACATATTACATCACTCATGACATAGTCAGAGACATCACTCATGACATCACTGATGACATCTCAAATGACATCCCTGATGACATCACTGATGACATCATCCTTGTGGCAGACCTGCTCTCCTTTGATACACATGATCAAAAATAGAAAGTAACATTTTCAAAAAAATGGAGATACCAATTCCAGTTAGAACAACCTATTCAGTATTTATTTTTAGATATATTATTTTTTAAATTACATTACATATTTTTAATATAAATTGATAAAAAATGTTTGTACAACTCTGTGCAACGAGGCCCCCTGACGCGTTTGCAGAGGGGTAACTAATTCCACTTGCATACTGGGGGTCCCTGGGGGCCAACTAGCACACCAGGAACCTCCAGCATTCCCCAGGGGGCTGCATTGCAGAGAGGTGTAATGAGGCCACACCCTTTTTTACACCTCTCTGCAGCGCAGCCCACGGGCACGTTTGCAGAGGAGGAACTAATTCCCCTTGCATACTGGGGGTCCCTGGGGGCCAACTAGCCCACCTGGTACCTCCAGTATGCGCCAGGGGCCTGCATTGCAGAGAGGTGAAATGAGGCTATGCCCCTTTTTACACCTCTCTGCAACGCAGCCGCCTGGTGCGTTTGCTGAAGGGAAACTAATTCCCCTTTTATATTGGTTGTCCCTGGGTGCCAACTAGCCCACCTGGAACCTCCAGTATGCGCCAGGGGGCTGCATTGCAGAGAGGTGTAATGAGGCCACACCCTTTTTTACACCTCTCTGCAACGCAGCCCCCGGGCGCGTTTGCAGAGGGAGAACTAATTCCCCTTGCATACTGGGGGTCCCCGGGAGGCAACTAGCCCACCAGGAGCCTCCAGTATGCACCAGGGGACTGCGTTGCTTTGCCCAGGATGGTGGCGGTCCCCGGGGCAGTGTGGGGGGGATTGGGCACCCCACATTTCTTTATCACTATGCCCCCACAATTGGGTCCCCCTGGGGGGTAATTTTTAAATAAACATACCGGGTTTTAAAAAAAAAAACATTTTTGGCCTTGGGGGTCCTTGTGGGACCCCATGAGCAGGCCTAGGGGGTCAGGGTGCTTCTACCCTACCCCCTTTTTGGTGTTTTACATGTTTGTTTTTCTGCTTTCTTGTGCCTCGGTCTACCGAGCACAAGATGGCTGCCAACACTTCCTGGTTTGAAGTGTTGAAAGCCAATGAGCATGCAGCTCGTGCTCGAGAAGTTTTAGAACTCAAAAAGGGGGCAGGGTAGAAGCACCCTGACCCCCTAGGCCTGATGAGGTGTTCCCACATGGACCCCAAGGAAAAAAAAATATATTATTTTTTTTTTCGCCTTGGGGGTCCCTTTGGGACCCCCTGAGCAGGCCTAGGGGGTCAGGGTGCTTCTACCCTGCCCCCTTTTTGAGTTCTACACTTTTGTTCCTGTTTTCTTGTGCCTCAATCTACTGAGGCACAAGATGGCTGCCATCAATTTCTGTTTTGGAGTGTTGACAGACAGTAGCAGCCAATCAGCATGCAGCTCGTGCACGGCAAGGTGCGCGCAGGGTGCACGCACGGTGCGCGCTTATAGATATATAATTGATTTTAACTTTCATTTTCTCAGCAACTACTGGAGGGATTTACACCATTTAAACAAAAGCGTGATCTGCGTACCAGACCCTACCATTTTCCCAAATTTGGAGTAATTCCGTTCAGCGGTTCGGGCTGTATCCGTGTCTAATCGTCCTATGGAAATTAACATGGGGAAAACACGTTTTGGGACCCCCCATTTTTCTCGGCCCCCGCTTGACGAATCTTCCCGAGACTTTCAGGGAAGGAGCAGAGCGGAGCGGGCCATCTTCTTTGAGAAATTTGCGGCGATTCATCAACCGGCGCCAAAGTTATTCCTAATAGAATATATATATATATATATATGTTACCTACTGGCGGTCGCCAGTAGGTAGTTATAGTTAGGACCTAGCTACCATAGGAAATCCACAACATTCTATTGGGAATAACTCTGGCGCCGGTTGAGAAATTTGTGTGTAATTTTCCAAAGATTTGGCCAGCTCCGCTCCACTCCTTCCCTGAAAGTTTCGGGGGGATTCGTGAAGTGGGGGCTCAGAAAAAAGGGGTCCCAAAACGTGTTTTCCCCATGTTAATTTCCATAGGACATTCTGACAAGTCTACAGCCCGAACCGCTGAACGGAATTACGCGAAACTTTGCCAAATTGTATGGACTGGTACACAGATGTGCCTTTGCTATATTTGGTGAAAATTGCTCCAGTGGTTTTTTTGAAAATTAACTTCAAAAACACATATATATCTATAGGCGCGCTCCGAGCGCTCACCGGTACGCGTACCGGGGAGCGCACCCGGCGCGCTACAGGAGTGCGCGAGCATAAAGCTGATTGGCTCTCGGATGTCTGTCAACATTCTAAACAGTCCGGAGAGTCCGCCATCTTGTGTCTCTGTAGAATCGAGACAGAAGAGGTGTAAAAAAAAAGGGGAAATGATTAAAAGGGAGCAGGGTAGACACCCCCTGACCCCCTAGGTTTTCTGAGGGGGGCCTAGAAGGACCCTGAAGGGCAAAAAAACTATTTATTTTTTTGCAATTTTTGCGGGGTAAGCGCTGTGTGCGTTCCCGGGTACGCTCTCCGGTACGCGCACCCTGAGCGCACCACGGGGAAAAAAGTGTAAAAAAAATAGAGAAAGAAAATAATGTAGAGTGTTTAGAGGTAAGTTAGCTCTGAAAAGAGCTGTTGTGTTATGTGGGTGTTTTTTGTACCTACAAGTAGGTACCAATGCAGAGTCTCAAATTCAAGAGGAAGACTCTATTCCCCTCATCTGTAAAATGAATACCTTCTCTCCTATAGATGCCTTGCATGTTGTAACGCAAGTTGTTGTGGTAAATGGAACCCATACCATAGTCTCTGAGGAAAGCAGAAACAGATTTATTCACATGTTTTCTTGCTTTCTCAATCTGTGGACAAAATTGGTTGGACCAGTTCCATTTTTGCCTTTGGCATATATTAGAAAATACCAAGGCAGTTTTTGGAAAAAGTGACATCAATTGTCCAAAGATGTCCTTTAAAAGCATTTCCAGACCTACCCCAGTCAAAGTGCCCAAGTCATTTCCACCACAGTGCACAATTATGATGTCAGGCTGTGGTAAATGCATAAAGGATTTCTTCTTTTTAGGTTTTCTTTGTGAACAAAAACAAAAACAGGGAATGTCAAACTGCTCATCAGGAGCAAAAAAAAGTAAAAAGTAGGGCTGGGGATGGCAGCGGTGCTTTTCCCTTGTTCGGACAATATTCATGATACTTTGTTCACCGTACCAAAGTAGTTCATCACAGTCCTTACATTTTATACTGATGCCATCAAAAACAAGCTGAATGTTAGGAATCAGCTGTTCAGGTCTCCCTCTCACTGATGATGTAGTTGGTCCTCCAGTCGAAGTTGAAGCACCATCCCTTGGGGGATTTCGTGCCAGAGCCCTGACACTCTCCCGGGCATAGTTCTGGGGGTGCCTCCTCTGAAAGTGCCGAATCATGGTCGAATTGCCAAAACTGTACTTCCTTGTAGGGTCACCCCATGAAAGGACAGTTTGGCAAATTCGGCACTCCACCTTTGGAGCATTCACCTTTTTTTGATTTGGTGGTATGGAACAAAACTTCCATATGAAGTGCTCCTTTACCTTGGGCTGAAGAGCCTCTTCCTGAATGAACTCATCCGAGTCCTCACTGCTACTGGTGGGTCTAGCAGCCATTATATTCCCAAAAAGGTAGAGCAGAAAAAAACAGGTCTTGCTGTCACCAAAGTGAAAGAAGAAGTGAAGGAAATGGGTGGGGTTTTCATTATTTGTAAAAAAAAACTGTTAACAACCAATGAAAAGAGTTTTTTTAAGGTCACATGACTTGACGCGCTTACGCTGCGCGCACCGGAGTGCTTCCGGGGGCGCACGCAGCACGAACGTAGGCGCTTCCGTGGGCGCGTACGCGGTGCGCCTAAATGACGTTTTGCTAGCTTTACGGAAATGCAAAATCATTTTCATTCGGAAAATCAAAAATACTACTTTTATAAGTATGGTACTGAATGTCTTGCATTATTATTTAGTTTTCATACATATTTTTGTTTACGAATGCAGAAATAGCGCTCTCGCTGTGCTCTCGGGTGAGCTTACCGGTGCGCGCACCCTGAGCGCTCCAATACAAAATGATACGGGTAAGCTTACCGGTGCGCGCACCCTGAGCGCCCCAGGAAAAAATTATTAATAAAAACATGAAAAATACATTGAAAAAATAATTAAAAAAAAAAAAATAATAATAATTAATAGTTATAAAAAACAGCTAATAAAAAAAACACTAAAAATCGTAGGTTACAAACTCGATATACAAAGGAATTAGCTTTTAAAAAACCTTTGAAATTCACTGAAAAAAACCATAGGTTTCACAATCGTTATAGTTAGGAATTAGCATTTAAAAAAACAATGAAATTCACTGAAAAAATCATAGGTTTCACAATCGTTATAGTTAGGAATTAGCATTTAAAAAACCAATGGAATTCACTGAAAAAACCATAGGTTTCACATTTGTTATAGTTAGGAATTAGCATTTAAAAAACCTTTGAAATTCACAGAAAAAACCATAGGTTTCACACCAGTTATAGTTAGCTAAACATTTTACTCATACAAAACCATTGAAATTCCTACGTTATAGTTAGTTGGACTCATTATAACTCGTGCGCCCGCAATCCACTGCTGATGATGTCACATATTACATCATTCATGACATGGTCAGTGACATCACTGATGACATTCCTAACTATAACAAATGTGAAACCTATGGTTTTTTCAGTGAATATATATGTATGCTCGCTCCAGCTGCTCCACACAGACCAGCAGAAGCATTCGCAGGCGGGTGCGGCGGATTGTTGACCCCGCAAAATTATCCCTGCTCCTTTCCTCAGACCTCGCCAAGAAAAGTCCACACTCGCGAGGGACGTTAAAAAAAGATATTTATTCTTTTGCACGACCAAACAGCAACAGCAACAAACGCATTTCGGCAAGATGCCTATTTTCGATGTTGCCAGCGCCATACCAACGTCATGTTTTTCAATGTTTAGATTTGAATAAACACAGTAAAGGGACTATCGACGAAGCTCTTACTTTGCGCGCCATCTTGGAACAGTATCCACTGCATATATATGCATTCAAGATTACATATTCTGCCCAATATCATTTGTGGATCATATTTACAAATGTATACAAGTATATGCCATGTGTATTGCCCATAGCGTGTATACGGAGCTTGCCTAGTTTTCATGCCATGTATTGGCTTTCTAGCACCTCTCGTTAATCGAGAACAGATGATTGTGAATGGCCCGTTTTAGCATGCTGCTGCCTATTGAACAATATAAGGTGAAAACAGTCGTGGGGTGCGGTGTCCTCATTGCGCAAGCAGTTTCAGTTGGGATATATGTGGCCCGCTCTGGCCACGAGGACTACCCCTCTGCTATCGCAGCAGATCCCAGTGCCTTGTTGGAGAGGCACAATTTTGGGAACCACAAACCTGTTCGATTTGGCACAAGAGAAGCAACAGGCGGACTGTGTCCTTTGCAGCAACCCGATGGGAAATACAAATGCGGAGGAGAAGTATAAGCGGCTCCTACTAAAAGGAAAACAATACTCACCTCGACTACAAGAACCAGGATGCAAAGCGAGTTCCGGTCCACTACCGGTTTAATTTAAGACCTGAGTGAACTTTACATGCTCCTTCCTTTCTCACTAGAACGCCAAGCCAGTGAACAAAGAATCTAACTCTGAAACGCGTATGGCGGAAGGCGAAAATACTTTTCTTGCAATGGCCCGTTTTAGCATGCTGCTGCCTACTGAACAATAAAAGGTGAAGACAGTCGTGGGGTGCGGTGTCCTAATTGCGCGAGCAGTTTCAGTTGGGATATATGTGGCCCGCTCTGGCCATGAGGACTACCCCACTGCTATCGCCGCAGATCCCAGTGCCATGTTGGAGAGGCGCAATTTTGGGAACCACGAACCTGTTCGATTTGGCACAAGAGAAGCAACAGGCGGACTGTGTCCTTTGCAGCAACCCAATGGGAAATACAAATGCGGAGGAGAAGTATAAGCGGCTCCTACTAAAAGGAAAACAATACTCACCTCGACTACAAGAACCAGGATGCAAAGCGAGTTCCCACCCACTACGGCTTTTATTTAACACCTGAGTGAACTTTACATGCTGCTTCCTTTCTTACTAGAACGCCAAGACAGTGAACAAAGAATCTAATTCTGAAACGCGTATGGCGAAAGGCGAAAAGACTTTGCTTGCAATGGCCCGTTTTAGCATGCTGTTGCCTATTGAACAATAAAAGGTGAAAACAGTCGTGGGGTGCGGTGTCCTCACTGCGCGAGCAGTTTCAGTTGGGATATATGTGGCCCGCTCTGGCCACGAGGACAACCCCTCTGCTATCGCAGCTGATCCCAGTGCCTTGGCGCAATTTTGGGAACCATGAACCTGTTCGATTTGGCACAAGAGAAGCTGCAGTGGGACTGTGTCCTTTGCAGCAACCCGATGCTAACTATAACTGCTGAATTGCTATGGATTTTTTAGATTAAAATGCTAACGCTGTCATTGAGAAATTCAACTAGAACATTGCTTTAACCTTCGTTTTTTTCCAGTGAATTTCTAAGTTTGTTTTTTAACAAAAACAGATATTTTTATTGCACCTAACTATAACTTTACTTTAATTGTTGTTTTTTTCAGTCAATTTCTAGGTTTCTTTTAAAATAAATTAATTATTTTTGTGAATGTATGGTAGAATTACTTTATAATGTATGTTCTGTTCAGACTTTATTTTAGTAAAATAATGTTTCTTTTTTATTGTAACAAAACAGGATCTGGTTTATAGTTTGCAAATTCTTAAAATGTAAAATGTGAGAGAGAATTAATCAGATAAATATTCAATAGAAATTGTTTATATGCTCAGTTAATGTAGCTCTGATATAAAGACGTCACCAGCAATCTTTTTTTGAGGTGTTATTACTCATGCAAGATGATCGTGGGCTTATATGAGTCCCCCACAGCAAGTTTCACCTGCAGAGCTTGTAAATGACTCCTGCAAGACTCTTGCATGAGCGTGAGCGTGAGCACACAAACGCCTACCTCCGCCTGTATATTTCTCCGAATGTTGTGAGAGTATGGCGAGCTCAAACACTTAGAATATGTCTCATGGATAACAACCTTGCATTCTTGGGTGTGTGAGTAGAGTGTGAAAACACATACTTCTCTGATGAGATCTCTCTCTTAGGCATATTTTCTCCACCCCTCCCTTTTTTTTGTGATCCCGCAAGAGTCTTGTGAGATTGCAAATGACTTGGGGAATAGATTTCACACCTATTTTCATTATAGTACTAATACTTTTTTATTTCCCACTACTATCGTATGGGGAGAAAGTGGCCTCTCCACACAGAGCTTTCTAGACTATAACAAGAGTATATAGTAGGGTGTAAGGAGAGACTGGCCTGTCCACTGATGCATGTTCTCAGGGTGACCAGTATACATAGTAATGTGTAGGAAGGACAGCCCTGTTTCATGACACTTTTCCCTCAGATGTTGCATGACCAGAGCAGAGTGTGTAAAATGGATTGCTGCTGAGACCCCTCTCTTGAATGATGGGTGTGTGTAGCAGGATATGGGGAGGGACTGGCCTCTCTGCTGAGACCTCTCTTTGTAATGATGAGTGTGAGTATTCGGGTATTGAGAGGGACTGGGAGCTCCTTTAAGCCCTTTTCTCTAAAATGACGGGTGTGCATAGTTGGATGTGGAAAGACAGGCCTCTCTGCTGAGACCTCTTTCTGTAATTATAACTGTGTGAAGTAGGGTGTGGGGAGGGACTAACACCTCCTTTCAGAACTCTCTCTCAGATGACAGTTGTGCATAGTGGGTGTGGGGAAGGACTGGCATCTCCTTTCAGACCTCTCTTTCAGATGATGGCTTTGCATAGCAGGATGTGTGGAGGGATTGGCCTCTTTACTGAGACCTCTCTCTGCAATGATAAGTGTGTAGTAGGGTGGGGAGAGGGACTGGCCATTCCTTTCTCAGATGACAGCTGTGCCTAGTAGAGTGTGGGAGGGACGACCCTCTCCTTTCAGTCCTTTCTCTCCTAGATGTGCATAGTAGGTTGTGCAAAGGGGCTGGCCTCACTGCTGAGACCTCTCTCTGTAGTGGTAGGTGTGCATTGTAGGGTGTGGGGAGGGACTGGACTCTCCTTTACGACTTCTATCTCAGATGAGGGGTGTGCGTAGCGGGGTGTTTGGATGAGCCTTAAATCTACTCCCAAATCTTATCAAACCAATATTAGAGTCTGATCAACTCTGTCTCCAGTAAGACTCCTTCATATAGTAACAAGTATTCATAGCAGAGTCTATTCAAACATCACTACTCCTTCCTACCTTTAACAATCCCGTGACAGTCTTGAGAGAACGTAACTTGAAAAAATGTTTACTTTCTAATCATCACAGTACTTATCTCTTAGACGGTTGCTCTCAAAAGCAATCACCACAATATGCATTTGATTTAAAAAAAAAAATTATAAGATACCTAGTGCAATCAATAATTCATACAAAACATAAATACTTCATTTAGACAACAGTACATTATACAGACAATATAAATTACAAATAGATATCAGTCAGTTCATCAATACATAAAGAGCAGCGTCTCATTACTGGAGGATAATTTAAAGGACATTAAAAAACATTACAAAAAGAGCAAGAGAAGCGTACAGCAGTACTACACCCACATCAGCATCATGGAAAGCATATTAGCCTAGCAGAAGGCTTACTTATAAGCGGGAATCCCTCCAACCCTTAAGGGGGGCCCAGATATTCTGCCCGCGCTCCCTCAATCTTCTGCCCCTCCGAGAATACAGAGAGGATTCAATGTTATGGATCCCTAGCAGCCTAGACAACTACATCTGAAAAGAGGGAGCTGTGGAGTCCTTCCAGCCAGCAGCCAGTAATATTCGAAGAACTGCCACACAAATGAAAACAAAAGCTTCCTTCTCCTTTTTTAAACCCAAGTTGGAGTCTGTTCCCAATATCATCAGTGTAGGGGATAGGATGATTTTAACACCTAGCAGCCCCCCCCCCAAAATTTCTCAATCTCAGCACAAATCTTACTTAGCGTACTACAATAATAAAACATATGCACCAAATTTGCAGGCCCCTGGAGGCACCTCAGGCATTTATCATCATCCCTTTTTCCCCATTCAAATAACTTAGCTGGGGTGAAATATAGGTTATATAATGTTTTGTAGTGTTGCGCTCTAAGATTTGTAGTGCGAAACAGATTTCCTGCCAGCTGTAGCATTGTATCCAGATCCACATCTGAATCCCCTAGTTTCAATATCCAGGAGGCCTCGACCTTATCCATGTCATCTTGAATTGTGGATATTAATACTTTATAAATTATACTGATCTTAGTGCCCCCACCCAAAACATACTCAAACATATTGCTTTTACCTACTGGGATAATCCGAGGCCTAATACTTGCTAGGGTTTGAAATATTTTTTACAAACTTAAATTCTTGATTCAGCGGAATTCCAAATTTCCGCTGCACCTCTTCAAAGCTCAGCAAGTTGGTCCCCTCAAAGAGATCCCCTACTCTTTTAATTTTTTTGAGACTCCCAAGACGTCCACAACCTATCACTGCTAAGGAAAGGAAAGAGACTTGAGTTCCAGAGTGGTGTATAATAGTTATAATTCGGGATTGCAGCGATTTCTGAATAACTTTCGAAACCCTCCAAACACTATCCAGTACTTTATACCTTTTTTTGTTGTAGGAACGTCTGTCCGTTCTACCAAATAAGAGCCCCACGGCTTCCCTACGTAGCAGCAATTCAAAAATAGATGGGGGACAGACATTCCCAAACGGACAGTCAAACATATTCAAGGCGCAGTCTAGTAGTATCGCCATCTGGCTAAAAAGACAAGCCACAAGATAAAATTGAATATTCGGGACAGCTAGGCCTCCTCTCTCTTGCGGTAGATACAAAAATGTCAAGGATCGTCTTGTTTTCCCATACTGCCATAAAAAGTTTATAAATACTGATTCAATAGATTTTAACACGCTATCCCCCACCCTAAACATGATCGAACGAAAAAGATATAACACTTTCGGGAGCATAGTCATCTTGAGCACATTGGCTCTCCCTATTATAGACAGATGTATGGAGTCTATCCTTTTGAACTCTGTTGACATTGAGTTAACAAGTGGCACAAAATTCTCTTTAATAATCGTCTCCATTACAGGGCTAATCCTGACCCCTAGGTAAATTGCTGAATCAGTGTATCTTCCATCCTGCTTTATAATATTGTTTGAGCAGATTATCTGGGTCTTGTTTTCATTAATAAGATACCCCAAGCACCGACCAAACTCCGAAGTTATTCGGGCAGAAATGGCCATATCTGGTTCAGTAGTTGTTATAGCCAGGTCATCGCCATATGCCAGCAGCTTGGTTTCAAATCCATTACACACCACTGGCTTAATACCCTCACACCCTAATATCTTTTGTACTAAAGGATCAATATAGAGGGTGAATAATATTGACCAGCAGAGGCACCCTTGTCGGGTCGCCCGAGAAATGTATATTTCATCCAAGCCACCACCCATTAACTGAATTCTAGCAATGGGATCAGCATACATGGCTTTAATATTAGGGCCAAATCCCCTCCATTCCAATATCCCCCATAAATAGTTCCACGTGATGCGGTCCATGGCTTTTTCAGCATCCAGAAGGATCATGACGATCCGGCCCCCCGTGACAGCCTGCACATCAAACAGCGTGATGGCCCGTCTTATATGGTCAGTTGTCCCTCGATCCGGGATGAACCCATGCTGCCACGGGGAAACCAAACCACCAATGACCCTTCTCAGCCTATTGGCCAAGACCTTTGCGTAGATTTTAGTGTCCGTATTTATGAGGGATATTGGACGGTACGACCCCGGATCCTCCTTAGGTTTGCCCTTCTAGTGGAATACAGTAATATTTGTTTCTTTCCAGGAGACTGGAATTTCACCTGAACAGATTATGCCACTGAATAAATCCAGCAAAAGGGGGGCTATCACTGCCTGTAGGCATTTATATACTTCAAGTGGAATGCTATCTGGCCCTGTGGCCTTGCCTGCCACTAAATCCTACAGTGCTTCTACCACTTCATTCAGTGCCAGGTCATTATCTAATGCCACTCTTTCCTGTACGGCCAGAATGTGGCCAAAGTCTTCAAATGCTAAACTGGCAAACTCTGCCCTATCCTCTTCTTGATAAAAATTTTGATAGAAGTTCTTAAAGACTTTTCTAATATCCTCTGGCTTTGTATACTCCTGGTTGCCCTCATGAACTTTCACTATTGTATTTCTACTAACACCCTGCCTAATCCTTAGCACTAGGAGCTTACCTGCCTGCTCTCCCATCTCATACATCCTACCCCTGTATGTATGATAATCATCAGCGCTGCTCTGTGCTACGCACTTATACACTTCCGTCTTAAGAGCCAGTATCTTATGCCGGCTATCATTGGCCTCTTTCCCATCTGTGATATCCCTCATATGTTGCTCCTCTGCCTGTACCAGCTGAGCCATCAGTTTCTCATGCTCCTCTCAAGCTTCTTTCCTCCGGCAAGCAGAAAAACTGATCGTCTCCCCGCTTAATGCCGCCTTAAAAGAGTCCCATACGCAGATTCGGGCAGCACTATATCTATTTGTATCAAAATAATTTTGGGCCCAGCTCTTTAGATGTTCCACAAATTTGGGATCCACTAACAGTCTCCTCTCAAAAGTCCACCTATAATGAGATCTAGTAACGTTATCACTTTCAAAAGCTAAAACTAATGGACTATGATCGGAGATTACTTTTGGTAATTCCTACTCTCCCCACCTCCGAAGATGATATAAGAAAGTAGTCCAATTTAGTGTACTTCTTAAAGGGGCAGGAAAAATAGGTAAAGCCTGGATTAAGGGGTTCCTTATGCCCCCACACATCCAACAAACTATATGAACTAATTAAGAGAACAAGGCTCTAAAAACCTTGGGTTTCCGGCCGGCATAATTAACATTATTAACACCTGTAAGATCTGCAGATATATTGAAATCACCGCAGACTATGAGGGGACATGGCCGGTTCAGTAATTCTTCCTCCAATTTATCAAACACATCAGGTTCATCCTGGTTGGATCCATAGATTGTACACAAAGTTAACCCCACCTCAAGTTCCACAATTGCCCACCTACCCAAAGTATCTGCCAGGGAGCGTCTAGCGCCACCCACACTACTTTTGGCCAAGATTGCCACACCTCTAACAGTGGACGTCTGTGTGGAACACACCAATAACTCAAACCCCTTCATATTTAACAGATGTTTTTAGCCCAGGGTAGGTGAGTCTCCTGTAAACAGATCACATCTAACTGATTTGAGCCCACAAAATGCCCCAATTTTCACCTCTTGTTCCAGTCATTCAGGCCCCCTATATTTAGTGAACAAATCTTAAGTTTCCCCATCATTCCATTGCCAGAACACCCCTGACCAATAACTCAATTGAAACTAAATCATTACAAACGATACATACACCCAACCAAAATCAACAATGCACCAGGTACAATCCAATTTTTTCCTCCTTTTAATCCCCCATGCCGTGAAATCCCAACCCCCCTTTCCCCACCAACCCCCCTCCCTCTGTGACCCCCTTCCACCCCACCCCCCAGCTTAGTTCGCCTTACCCCCCCATAAGGACGCTCAGACCTTGGTCTGTGCACGTGATGTGCGCTGTGCTAGTGGACAGTGGATCCTGCAGACACATCCAGAATTAAATTACCTAGACCCTTAAATCTAGAAGAATTTTTTTTTCCCAAAACCACTCCATCTTCAGGAACGCTAAAACTCCCCCTCGCCTTTATTCATACAGACCAGAGACCAGAAAACCACCCCCCTCACTCCTCCCACAATGACAAGCAACAAGTAGAATATTTGCCCAGGGAGTCCAAATATGCCTTTGCTTTCATCTCTGAAGAGAAGTAACGCGTGGCACCCTGGTTGATGACTTTTAGTTGCGCTGGATTAACCAAATACGCCTGGATCTTTTTGTCCTGAAAAGGTTTCAAAAGCTGGCTTAACCTCCAGCGCCTTTCTACCGTTATATGGCAGAAGTCGGGCCTTACAAAAAATGAAACCCCACCGCTTGATCTTTTAGCATCTGGCCTAGCTTTATCAGAAATAGACTGCTGCAGGAGGAAGTTTCCGAAGAAAACAAGTATAGCCCGAGGTCTATCACCCTCCTTTGCTGGTGCTCGCAGTTCGAACGGAATGCGATGCGCTCTTTGGATTGCTGATGCCCAATTCCACTCGGAAAGTTCCGGAAAAGCTGCCTTAAAAAGGTTGATGATGTAGCCCCTAATGTCAGACCCTTCTAGGCCCTCTTGAACCCCCAGAAGTCTTAGATTATTCCTTCTTGTCTGTTTTCAGGCTCTTCTAGTTTCCATTGTATGTTTTTGATCTGGGCATAGAGGGCCTCCACCAGAGTTACAGCATTAGTTGTATCCGCTTCCAAAGCCATCACTCTCTCTTCCAAATTTGACACTCTCTCCCATATTAGAAAATGCCTTAGAGAGCTTCCTCACCACCCCCTGCATTTTTCTCATCCCTGCCTGAGCTTTCCAGCTATCTTGACAGGTTTACTCTCTATGAGCCAGGATAGCCTGATGTATAATATCCAGCGTGGGGGGAGTACCATCCATCAGCCCTATTTTTATCTCCCGCAGCAGTAGATTTGCTACTTTCTGTTGCAGCGGCCAAATACTGCCGGCCTGGATAGACCGAGCACTTGCTTGTCAATTATCCCGTATCCCTTGCCCCCGGTCCCCTTGTTGTCATTTTTACCAGAGTCCTCAAGGGGGGTAGCCGTAGGTACTTCACTTACAACTGAGTCAGTTGCATCAACTGTCTCAAGCAGTGCAACGCTCCCCCCGTTGTCATAGTTTTCTCCATCAGCAGAGGTCAGACCTAAGCTCGTCGGACTCACTCCCTCTTGAACATCTTGGAGCGCTACTCCAGACGATACCGGACTCACCTCCTTGTCTCTGTTCCCTCTGCCGGCACTGTTTTCACCATTTTCGGCCCCAGCATCTGTAATTCCATTAGCAACCGGCTCCCTAGCTCACTGCAGCAGCTCCACCACAGAGGGACCCACCAGGCGATTCTTTGTGGCTCCTCCAGCAGAACCTCTGCCTCTTCCTCTCCTTGGCGGGTCTGGCAAACATGGGTGTTGCGGGCGTCGGGGGGAACTTCCCACTGGGGCAGAGTCTACGATGGGTGCGGACACGCCCTAACGCCTTACGGGCAGCCGCTGCCGTGGAAACCTTTGAGGTACAAAAGGGGATGGTGATGGATGGAGCATCTGAACCAATCAAATGCTCACACCCAGTCAAAAGATCAGGGTTTAATCCATCACCGTTCTTTAGCCCACTCTGCCACCCCAGTTCAGACATGGCTATATACAAATCAGTCTGACCCTGTGCCTCATGGGAACAGTCCAGCCCGAACTGCCAAGCCATGCCTTCCCTGGACCGGAAACAAGCTTCCGAGGACCGGTTTCTGGCATTACAGCCTTCTTCAGCCCGGCTTGCTTGAATCCAGTGGCAAAGTGAGCAAGGGACAAGTCTGAGCATACCCTGCCACACTTATGGTGGCCAAAAGTGGTACAAAAGGGGATGGTGATGGACGGAGCATCTGAACCAATCAAACACTCACACCCAGTCAAAAGATCAAGGTTTAATCCATCACCGTTCTTTAGCCCAATCTGCCACCCCAGTTCAGACATGGCTATATGCAAATCAGTCTGACCCTGTGCCTCATGGGAACAGTCCAGCCCGAACTGCCAAGCCATGCCTTCCCTGGACCGGAAACAAGCTTCCGAGGACCGGTTTCTGGCATTACAGCCTTCTTCAGCCCGGCTTGCTTGAATCCAGTGGCAAAGTGAGCAAGGGACAAGTCTGAGCATACCCTGCCATACTTATGGCGGCCAAAAGTGGTACAAAAGGGGATGGTGATGAACGGAGCATCTGAACCAATCAAACACTCACACCCAGTCAAAAGATCAGGGTTTAATCCATCACCGTTCTTTAGCCCACTCTGCCACCCCAGTTCAGACATGGCTATATGCAAATCAGCCTGACCCTGTGCCCCATGGGAACAGTCCAGCCCGAACTGCCAAACCATGCCTTCCCTGGACCGGAAACAAGCTTCCGAGGACCGGTTTCTGGCATTACAGCCTTCTTCAGCCCGGCTTGCTTGAATCCAGTGGCAAAGTGAGCAAGGGACTCATGTCTGAGCATACCCTGCCACACTTATGGCGGCCAAAAGTGGTACAAAAGGGGATGGTGATGGACGGAGCATCTGAACCAATCAAACACTCACACCCAGTCAAAAGATCAGGGTTTAATCCATCACCATTCTTTAGCCCAATCTGCCACCCCAGTTCAGACATGGCTATATGCAAATCAGTCTGACCCTGTGCCCCATGGCAACAGTCCAGCCCGAACTGCCAGGCCATGCCTTCCCTGGACCGGAAACAAGCTTCCGAGGACCGGTTTCTGGCATTACAGCCTTCTTCAGCCCGGCTTGCTTGAATCCAGTGGCAAAGTGAGCAAGGGACACGTCTGAGCATACCCTGCCACACTTATGGCGGCCAAAAGTGGTACAAAAGGGGATGGTGATGGACGGAGCATCTGAACCAATCAAACACTCACACCCAGGCAAAAGATCAGGGTTTAATCCATCACCGTTCTTTAGCCCACTCTGCCACCCCAGTTCAGACATGGCAATATGCAAATCAGCCTGACACTGTGCCCCATGGAAACAGTCCAGCCCGAACTGCCAAGCCATGCCTTCCCTGGACCGGAAACAAGCTTCCGAGGACCGGTTTCTGGCATTACAGCCTTCTTCAGCCCGGCTTGCTTGAATCCAGTGGCAAAGTGAGCAAGGGACTCATATCTGAGCATACCCTGCCACACTTATGGCGGCCAAAAGTGGTACAAAAGGGGATGGTGATGGACGGAGCATCTGAACCAATCAAACACTCACACCCAGTCAAAAGATCAGGGTTTAATCCATCACCGTTCTTTAGCCCACTCTGCCACCCCAGTTCAGACATGGCTATATGCAAATCAGTCTGACCCTGTGCCCCATGGGAACAGTCCAGCCCGAACTGCCAAGCCATGCCTTCCCTGGACCAGAAACAAGCTTCCGAGGACCGGTTTCTGGCATTACAGCCTTCTTCAGCCCGGCTTGCTTGAATCCAGTGGCAAAGTGAGCAAGGGACTCACGTCTGAGCATACCCTGCCACACTTATGGCGGCCAAAAGTGGTACAAAAGGGGATGGTGATGGACGGAGCATCTGAACCAATCAAACACTCACACCCAGTCAAAAGATCAGGGTTTAATCCATCACCGTTCTTTAGCCTACTCTGCCACCCTAGATCAGACATGGCTATATGCAAATCAGTCTGACCCTGTGCCCCATGGGAACAGTCCAGCCCGAACTGCCAAGCCATGCCTTCCCTGGACCGGAAACAAGCTTCCGAGGACCTTTGAGGCAGCAACTCCACCCGTCGCAACCTTCGGGCCATTCCACGATCTTCTCCTGCAAGCCGATACACCAGACACCGTAGGTAATTCTCCACGCAGCGGACTAGCAAAGGCACGGTTCCAAGCTGATGGGACCGCAAGCAATGGCGGGAGAGCAGCATCCGACTCCGGGGGGGGGGGGGTCAAAAGCAGGAACCTAGCATAGTGGATTTCTCTCGTTCCAAAACAGGTCTCATAGAAGCAAACGGACCGCCGCCAGCTAGCACCGCTAATGACCTCCTAAGCGGCTGCCATCTTGCCCCCACACCACAATATTCATTCCTGCGTGTATTGAGACTTCATCTACTCCTTTTTACTATTTGCAATCCCGAGAGTCCCAAGAGATCATAAAAATTTGTTAAAAACAATATACATTTATTTTCTTTACAATAGTATACCCGTAGACACCTCCTCTCTAAATCTAACGGAGACAGCATGCTTTTCTGCTGACCCCCTTACATAGCTATTTTATTTAATTTCCGCATTTTCCACAGTAAACAGTAATGGCAGCTATTTCATTTCTTAAATTCCAGTAGCCAGCCAATCAGAATGCTCACTCTCGCTCCCTCAAGAGTGCGAAGGCTCATGGGAAAAACGGGCCTCTCACCCAATCACATGGCTCCATTTTTTATTTCAGGCTCTCGCCGGACGCCCGCGGGATTCTCCCGAGCCCAAGTGCCAAATATACAATTCTTTTTTACCCTTAGGGGCATATTCACAGGGACACATCGCCGAGTTATCGGCACTTTATCACAGCCAAAGTGGTGTTAAATGTATCGCCCCATTCCTGGCAAAAATCCGCAACAACACCACACCACAACATTCTCAATGACCTGCCAGATCTGAAATAAGATTCCTGGTTTAAAGTCAGACGACAACCTGCACCAGAAAAGGGAGCTCAGCCCAGAGCCACACCTGAAGATCAACAGATCCCATGGAGCTACTGATCATGCAGCTCGGAGCCCCAACAGGGCCACAACACCCACCGCCACCACCCGCAGGCCCACCTGCCCCCCGGACCACCACAGAGACAGCACAGACTAAGACAGCGGACTTTCAGGAAACGCACCAGCCTCACAGACTTAACACCAGGGAATGTCATTGCCCACTACATGTTCAAAAGGAAAACCATCCTCCGAATCCTGACCATCATTGCCCACAGGCTGACGGTACCAACACAGCGGACAACCAACATCCCACCTCAGACAAAGCTGCTGGCTGTACCTGTTGGCCTCTGGTACCTTCCAACCAACAACCGCCAGAGATGGAGGAGCCTCACAGCCAGCCCTATCAAAGTTCCTCACACCTGTCCTGGATGCCATCATCATCTTGGTACCCGAGTACCTATACTTCCCCCAAACTGAGCAGTAACAGCTGGAGAACAAGCAAGGCTTCTATGCCATAGCTGGCTTCCCGCACGTGTTAGGGCAATTAACTGCACACATATCCTATTTGTGCTCCCCTGCCGACACTGCACACAATTACCCCAACAATTACCCCAACAGAAAGCACACGCATTCCATCAATGTGCAGGCAATAGTGGACCACCGGGGACTCTTCACCAATGTGGTCACCAACTACCCAGGCAGTGTGCATGATTCCTAAATCTTCCGACATTCCATCATCAACCAGCGCTTCCAGGATGGCACCTACGGAAATGCACTGCTAATTGGTAAGTACCAAATGAACACACCACTCACCTCAACTCCACAATTATGCAAGTCACAACTCTGGGAATGCACATGTTACAAACTCACATACAACATGCCAAACAACATGCCCACCCAAAATAACAGCACAACGTACTGCGGTAACCTGGGCTAGCCATGTACATGAGCCATCAATGGCATGGCACCTCAGCCACACATTAGCAGAATGTGGGGAGAGGTGGGAACCAGGCATGTGCAAAGGAGGCAAGTGACCCATGAATGAGAATGTACACAATGCCAAGTGTGGCATGGATGTGCTGGACAGACTGCAAAATGCAGACCATACACATATCCATGTCGACATACACTGCTGGTGGGGGTAGTGTAGTGGACAGTGGACGCAACCAAGTCACTCCAGCCAGTGGGGAAGATCACGGAAATGTAGCTTGTTACGTTCCCCCGTAAGCGTGTGCAGAGTGGGCTGGCCCGGCGTACGCCAGGCTAGCGTAGGAGTGTGAATTAAAATCACGTAGCCCTGGGCGTGGTTCTCTTCCAGAATGGCCAACGTGTCTGCCATGGCGGCGCCTCTCACCCTGCCACGAGGCCAATGCCATGAGCGGGGTTGCCGGGGATCCTGTGCACCTGCCGCAGCCTGGGCTGCTGGTCCCCGAACCAGTCTTGTCCGAACCTGCACATCCAGGCCTCACTGCTCACCTGCCGACACCCGCGTGTGTCACTGAGGTACAACCACGTGCGGGTGCAAGCTCCAAGCCCAAGGCCCGCGACCTTGGCAGCATCCTCAGACCATCACAGCCTCCGCGAGCAAGGCCCGCAGTACTCCTTTCTCGTTGACGTAGTCCACTGGCATACACAGCGGACAAGTAGGTCACACATTTGGAACTGAGTCTTGATTACACAATGGCAGAGTACATATTTTATGGCAGAGTTTATCTCACTATACTCCCTTCTATGTGGTGCCACCAACTCTGTGCATAGCATTCCAATCACACGTGTCTGTTGGACCTTGCTGACTTCTGCCTTCAGCCTACACTGTGGTCCAGCAGGCCTCACACCAATCCAATACAGTCCGTACCAAGCAGGACACAGCATCGTCGCTGGTTTTACACCCGCTCAGCTCTGGTGCCTCTACCTCCATCAACCACGAATCATCTCCACATGGTATTTCAACGTTGTGTGTTAGAGTTCCAGGAGGAGCTGGCTTAACAGTGGTTGACCCGCGCTGACTGCTGCCTCCGGCTTACACTGGAGTCAAGTAGGTCACACATTTGGACCTGAGTCTTGATTTCTTCATTGCAGAGTTTATATAACAGTACGCAAGGAGAGGAGTAAGAGGAAGATGCGGGTCAGTCCGGAGGAAAAAAGGATCTCCATTACGGAGGTGATCGAACACTACCAACAACTGCACTGGTGCCACTAACTCTGTGCATCGCAAGCCGACGACACGTGACTGTGGGCCACTGCTGACCTCTGCCTCCGGCACACACTGTGGTCGAGTAGGTCACACAATTGGAACTGAGTCTTGATCTCTTCATGGCAGAGTTCATTCCATTGTACAGGCCTCATCGCAGACTGCATCCCCTTCCAGCTCTGGTGCCACTGACTCTGTGCCCCGGAAGTCATGGACACTCTCTGGTTGAACTTTGGTGGTGTCTGATTCTATGGCCTGGAGTTGTCTTCATCATCATGTAGCTGATAATGACATGGTGGTAAAAAGGAGCCTGTAGCATTCTACTCCTCCATTTACCTGTTTCTGCTTGCTTCTGCTCTCTGCATCGAGCCCTGTCCTCTGTAACACTCCGTGACATTCTCCTTCGACATCAACGAGGACCAGCTCAGCTCTCGTGGCACTACCTCAGTGCACCGCAAGTCATCGTCCCGTGGCAGTGTGCCTGTGTCGGCCGCAGTGCATCAGGGGCCACTAACTGTGCAGCTCAAGTTGTAGAACCTTGCTGTTTGAACTTTGAACCTCTGATTGTTGCATCACTGTTGTAGTTGTTGCCAGCACCAACCAACCCCTGAGGGGTGGCTTACACTACCCAACACCCATCCAGCCCAGGCGTCACTGGACATGTGACCCTGGCAATAAAAGGTTCCACAAACTATCTTAGTGTGTCCATGTGGTCATTATGTATGCATGAGGGACCCGGGCCACACCACATTACATTGTGCTGTGTACAGCGGGTGCAACCTTGTCACCTCAGGCAGTGGGGTAGACCTGGGACATGTAGCTGTGTCGTACTCCCCTGTAAGTGTAAGCGGAGTGGACTGGCAATGACAATGTTGCTATGTAGCATGCCCCCGGAGTGCAGGCTCGGCCGAAGGGGTAAATGAGGGAGTGCAAACCCGCTCGGGGTCAGGGATCAGACATGTCAACTGTTGTGTGTGGCGCTATTACCGCAGCATAAGCCAAAGTTCTACCCTCAACCACATGGCGAGTTCAGCCAGGCATGAAGTCTACATCTGTGTCCGCCCTATCCTTACCATAGGCTTACACACGTGTGGCCGCCCACCTTCAACACGCCTTCTACCCACAATCGACAGATCTTTGCTACTGTGGTTTTTGTATGGGATAAAACTCAACTATTGTTAGAAATGTACGGGGCAAAAAAATATGCCCATGTGATGTCAACAATTAATAGTTATATGTGCCCACATCCGAACCTTGAATCTACTTTACACTACTTTATTCCTCACTAAGCACTTACCACTTACCTTCCCTTTCTTTCGCCTCACCCTGGGCACAACAACCATTTTTTTTAAAGCATTATTTATTTGAAATGTAGAGATATGAGGATGTGAATAAACAACATCACTCATTTAAGTTGTATTTCTAGTCTTTTGTATAAAACCTTGTAATAATTTAAGTTTTTTGGTGTATTTTTTAAATAATCTTGTCTGGGACCCTTATCTATGTAACCTTCAACACACAACATCACTGTGTGATTGTCAGGCTTGTGGACATGCGCAGACATGCATGACAATGTTGTGCCGTAGGGGTGCAAGTGATGCAACCGCGCTGCGCACACTAGTGAATAGGCTCGGGGAGAGAGGAGCAGCAGTGAGGCTACTTAATACACATTGATGCTGCTCATTTGTAACAAGCAGTACATGTCATACAGGAATCACTAAGTCACACATATCACACACCAATGAACCAGTGAGCCTGCCAACACATCATCCAGTATGAAGTATTGACTCATGTCTCTCTGCATTGTCACAGGATGCACTCTGTGCTTGGATGATGACACCCCTCCAAGGCACGAACACACAGACCCTGAGGCAGTCCAATTTGGCCAACGAACGCACCAGGGGCATCGTGGAATGCACATTTGGCCTGTTGAAGTCACATTTCAGGTGCCTGGACATCATAGGTAGAAGGCTCCTGTACAGCCCAGACACAAGTGCCAGACGTACCGAAAGATGATGAGGAAGATAAGGCAGGTGGACCACACCCCACTGCAGCCGCAGCAGGTATAGCCCATAGGAACACCATCATTGACAATTTCTTCACATGAGCACGTCACATTGTGACAGTCCTTAGCAATCATGGGACAGTAAATAAATAAACCACAGGCACAGCAGGTGAAAATAAATGCATTCCAAGACACATTCCGTGAGTGCATGCCACTCATCTGTACAAGCACATCACTCAGACAAGTGTGAGAGCGACATGTAGTGCTAACAATTTTATAATTTGTTAATGGATGGTGGGTGTGTCACCTCTGTGCAGAGAGGCTGTGTAGGGTGTCACGTGTTCGAACTGCCAGTTCTGTGTGTCACAGTTAGTATGGAATCCCACTTTTCGGCGTTTCACAGGTGTCCCAAATCATTCCATATTGGCTATCATTTGTGACCTACAAGTTACAACAGGACTTTATTTGGGGTCAGATATGTACCACCATGATGCAGGGATGCACTCCGTGACTCAAGTCCTACAACATGGGCAACATGTACGTAAGGGGGAGTCACTGCCCCTACATTTGTCCATGCTTTCATAATTGATTGATCATGGACATGACACGTCTGTGTGCAGGAGGTGTTGATTATCCCTCTGCAATGTGAAGGGGAGATGCGGTTTCACAGTGTGTTCCATGTATGTTTATGCATTGGTGGAGTTTACATACAGACTGCACGTCAATGTACATTGTGACTGTTTGTGAAGAGATGCCTATTTGATGAGGGACAATGGTAATTTGTTCTACATCACAGATGTGGGGTTGTGCTCGTACATTGTCATCTCACCGTTTTATAACTCTGCTTTTATGGTGCATTTTCCCGCATGACGCGTGGGAATTGCAGGCCTGTCGCTGGTTAACGCTAATTTTTGTACCACGATTGGCCTCATTGCTACTATTTTCGTGTTTGTGTTTTGCATTTTTTCGGTGTCACGTTAATTTTAACGCCGTTATTTGACGCGTTATCATGTCACTATCGCATGGTACCGCCGTGTTGAGAATACAACGTTAACACTGCGTTATTTTCCCACGATAGACTGCGATGTGAAGAGTTGCGTTGAGCTAATTTTGCGGTAATTATCACATGTTCTTGAGAATATCCCCCCTAATATCTTAAAAACTACAGAACAGATTTACACCTAATTACAATAAGCACAATCTGTGGACCAAGATCTAGCTTTCTGTCAGACTTGGTGTAATTCTGTTCAGCATTTTTTGCTTAAACCTGACTTAAAGAAGTGTATGGAAAATGCATGGAGATTTTACGTTTTGGGACCCCCCTCCCACCTTTTTCTTGGTTTCCGCTGAATGGATCACCCCGAAACTTTCCAGGAAGGAGATAAAGTGGATGACTTTTTTTGTTAAGTTTGGTGGAGATTTGTCAAAGGGGGCCAAAGTTATTAGCAAACCTTAAAATGCTCCATCTATGGAAAAGCAGACCTTACTTTACCTACCAACTGGCAGCCGCAGTAGTTTAAAATATATATATATGTTTTGGGGGGACCCTAAACCCCTTTTTTTCTTTATTTTGGTGCGGATCCTCCAGCCCTCCTTTTTTAATCCACTATCCTCCCTTTACCTCTACTTTCCCCTGAAACCTAAGAAACCCTTGTACCCCTGAAATCTAAAAAACAAAACACATAACTCCTTTAATTCCACCTGCCCCTGAACCCTAAAACACTGATAAGCCCTTTACCTCTACCCACCACTGAACCCTAAAAAAACCTTACACCCCTTCACCTCTATCCACCCCTGAACCCTAAAGAGCTGGTACCCCCTTTACTTCTACCCATCCTTGAACCCTAAAAATCCCCTATCGCCATTTAACCCTAACTGTCCCATTTACCATAAAAAGCCTTATGTCTCTGTACCTCTACTCTCCTCTGAACCCTGAAAAAACCCTTACCCAACTTTACCACTACCCACCCCGAACCCTAAAAACCATTCTCCCTTTACCTCTACCCACCCCTGAACACAAATATGCCCTACCCTACTTTACCTATACTCTTCCCTAAACCTTAAAAAAACCTGTATCTCCTTTTACCCCCTAAACTCTAAAACTGTACCCTCCTTTGCCTGTATCCTCCATTACCCTTACCCAGCCCTAAACCCTTCCCCTTCCTTTAACCTGTTATATATTATTTATGCAATTTAAAAACAAAAACTTAACAGTGTGATAAAGTACCAAAAAGGGACCTACATGCTACTTACCTATGGGTTAAAGTCCGAAGGAGTAAAGACTGCATACCCATCTCTGCATGTTAAAAAACGTATCTGTGACAGTATCCTAAAAAAGATGAATACCATATCCATTACCAAAGTCCTTGTAACTGATATTAAAAAGAGATTATATTACCTGTGCCTAAGCGTCTGTGAAGATTATAGCAATGCAAAGCAGCATGAACAAGAAACACCAGTGGAGAGATACCCTTAGAGCTTGGAAGGACTTGATGGACTTGATACCTCCCTGGAACGTACAGAAAATGAACAGCCAAGTAAACGTTTGTCCTTCTCCATTTTTTAACATAACTTTAGGCCCAATTGAAAACTCTGCTGTCTGGGTGTAATATTGCTTAATTTCAGTAATTTCACATTATGCTTATTAAGGGAAATTCCACAAATTACTCTATTACATGAAATGAAATTGCAATTTATAAAGCACCCTACTACTCGAAGGTTTCTAGGCGCTGAAGATTTCTGGCAGAAAAGCGAAAAGGACCTGACCAGGAAGGACAATAGGCAAATTATGTGATACATCAGTATGTCCATACCTTTTATTATTAAACAGCCGTGGCTTAAAGGCCTTTCGGAAGGTCAATAAGTTTGTTATGTTTTTTTAAGTTCAGGGCCATGGAATTCCATAGTTGTGCAGTTGCCACGACGAGGCTTATGCCACCCCATGTAGCTTTCTTAACTTTGAGAACAACCATTTTGGCCAAGGATGAAGATCTTAGTGATCTTGAAGATATATACCACTGGAAACACTGCCCTATAGATTCAGGGCTCTCAAGGTGCAGGGCCTTGAAAGCTATACAGAGAGATTTGAACCAGAGGCATAACGTGAACGGCCTGAGCATGAGTGACTGTCTTTTGCTATTTTTTTTTTATTTTTATTTTTTTTTGTTTAAAGGAAGTTTATTTCAAGAAAAGATTGCAACCAGAAAACATACAATATAATCAAAATACAAAATAAACAGCAATCCAAAATAGATTAATAAAGCACAATATAGAGAAGGGCAAAGGGAAGGGAAAAGAAAGAAAATAGAAGAAAGAATGAAAGAATGAAAGAAAGAAGAAAGAGATAAAGAAAGAAAAAGGGATGGAGCAGGAAAACAGTAACAGATCATTGTGCAAAATGCCTAAAATATATCTAAAGAGATAAACGTTGCTAAATAAAATTCCTTACTGTAAACACTGAGAAAATGGTTATATAATACAAATATATATTGCTATACAAACAATAACAACATCATGCGGTTTAGGGACTTCCTCAATAGCAGGAGTATGCAAGGAACGGGAAGAAGCAGAAACGTCAAGAAAATTAGTAATTGGTAGCCATAAGAGGTCACGTTTAATAGCAAGAGATAGGGGGGAGACATAAGCTCTATCCAATCTGTGATTATAGCAAACACCATACCACCACGCTTGAAAAGAGACGTTTGATGTATCTTTCCAAGATTTAGTGATCTGTTGAAAAGCCACCGCCAAGAGCAGGTCAATAATAGAAGTATTAATGAGCAGAGAGGACCAAACTTCAGACAAGCTACCTAGGAAAAGGTGAGTGATAGAATAGGGAAAATGTGTAGAAAAAATGGAATTAATTTGTTGCCATACTTTAGACCAAAATAAATGAATAAGTGGGCAAGTGAAAAGCATATGTTTGAGGTCTGCACAGGGATTGGAGCAGGACCAACACATGGAGGGGATAGATGAGTCAATATCGTGTAATCGGGCAGGAGTGATCAAAAGTCTGTTGTAAATAAAAAATAAATTCTGAGTAGTATTAGCTGCTCTAGAAGATCTTCTTATTTTATTCCATATGTCATGCCATAACGAACTAGAAAGTGTCAGCCAAATCAGATTCCCAATCAAGTTCTGTCTTGGATTTATCTCTATCTAGAGGAAACTCACGCATTTTTGTATAAATTTGTGAAGACGAAGGTGGAGAAGAAGGAGTAGGAAAAGAGTCATAAGACGTTTGAAGAGCCACGCGCAACAGATTATATTTATTAAGAAAGGAGTGAGGGAGAGCAAAAAGAGATTGAAGGGACGAGAAAGGAAGGCAAAGGCCATCTTGAAAGAATTGATGAACCCAAAAAAGACCACGAGAATGCCAATCCTTCCAGAAAAACGTTCTGTTATGAATTTTAACAGAAGGGTTATACCATACGGGCGAGTGCAAAAATTGAGCTCGATCGGCAAGACCATTACGGAAAAAAGGCAAAAAAAGTTTCTTAGCAATTGTAAGAATAGCAAGAGACATCTTAGATGGAACGCGAGAAAGAGAAATAAATTCTTTGAAAGTAAAAGGGTGGAAAAAGGAGGATTCAAGTGCAACCCATAACGGAGGTGAGGAAAAACCTGACTCCGAGTCTAAGAAAAATGGAGTTGAATGAGAAAGGAAAAACGAAGAGTGGTAGGATGCGAAATCCGGAAAGTTAACTCCACCCAGAAACTTGGGACGTTTAAGTTTGGTAAAAGACATCCTAGCTTTTTTATGTTGCCATAGAAATTTTGAAAGGACAGAATAAATGGTTTTAAAACAGGACTTGGGAAGGTTAACAGGAAGGTTAGAAAGAAAAAATAAAATTACCGGAACCAACATCATTTTAATAGAGTCTAATCTGCCCCACCGGGATAAAAATAGGGGGTGCCATCTAGTCGTGGAGGCTGTTATAGTTTCGATTAAGTTTTTAATGTTTAAAGCCACTGTATCTTTAATAGAAGGGGTAAATTCAAGACCTAAATATTTGATTTTATTGGGACTCCAATGGAAGGACGAAAGCAAAAAATCAGCATGGAAACAATATTTATTAAGAGGGAGAATTTCACATTTATCAACATTAAGTTTATAACCAGAAACTATTGCATAGGAAGAGACTTCGGATAAAAAAGCCGGAATAGATGTGTGAGGGTGAGAGATAAACAGAAGAATATCGTCTGCATAAGCAGATAGCTTTAATTGTGCATCTTCATATGGAAATCCAGAGATATCTTTATTTAATCTAATTTTGGACAAAAACGGTTCTAAAGCAAGGATAAAAAGTAAAGGAGAAAGAGGACAACCTTGACGAACACCACGGAAAAGGGGAAAAGAAGAAGAAACAAGACTGTTAGCAAAAATAAAAGACCTTGGAAAGGAATATAGTAGGGAGATGTAAGATATGAATTTAGGCCCAAAACCAAACCAAGAGAGAGTAGAAAGCATAAAGGACCAGTTAACTCTATCGAAAGCTTTCTCTGCATCTAATGCAATCGCAGCTAAGGAATGTTTGAAAGTAGGGGACCTGCTAAGAACATTAAAGAAAAGACGAGTATTATCGGAGAGAAGACGTCCCTTGATGAAGCCACATAGTTCCGGACCTATCAGGAGTGGAAGAATTTTATCTTAACAAAGAGCTAAAATCTTAGCAAATATTTTGTAATCTAAATTAATTAATGAAATCGGCCTATAATTTTTACAAAGAGTATGATCTTTGTTGTCCTTAGGAAGGAGACAAATGAGAGCTTCTTGGAAGGTACCTTCGGATTTCTGAGAGGATATAAAAAAGCGAAATAATTGGTGGAGTTTGGGAACAAGAAAAGAAGAAAAATGAGAATAAAATTCTATAGAGAACCCATCAGGACCCGGTGCTTTGCCTTTTTTGAGTACATGAATAGCGTCCAAAATATCTTTGGGGAGGATATCTTTATCTAAAGAGGAAAAATCCACATCGGTCAATTGAGGACGAGGAATAGAGGATAAGTAGCTATCAATATCGGAGGGTACAGGAGGAGATTCTGGAGTATATAGATTTTGGTAAAAAGCAGAGAATTCGTTTAAAATATCCTCATCTTTATGGAGTACAGTATTAGACGAAGAAACAATCGAATCAATTTTCGTTCATTCTTTTTTGATTTTAAGGTAATTAGCAAGAATATTCCCAGCCTTGTTTTGGGCAGAGTAAAATTTAGCGCTAGAATTAAGTAAAAACAAGTTGGCTGAGTTGGTAGTTAATTTGTTAAAAGAAAGTTTAGCATTAATGAGTTGGGTAAGGACCGAATGAGATTTGGTAGAATGATAAGAAAGTTCCAGTTGTTTAATCTGAGATGTTAAAGAAGATAAAGATTGGTGTGCAAGGCGACGTTTCTTGGCAACATAAGACATAATAAAGTCCCTAGAAGCAGCTTTAAAGGTGTCCCAAATTAATTGAGAAGAAGAGTGAGGTGTTTCATTCTCTGCAAAAAAGCGTGGTGCAAAGTCAAGGAAAGCAGAAGTAAAAGATGTATCTAAAAGGAGGGCATTATTAAAACGCCATCTTCGTGTTCCTTTAACTCGAGGGAGTAAATCAAGGCCTAATGAAACAGGGGCATGATCGGAAATTAGGATAGACCCAATGTCAGAGTGAGTGATATGTTGTGTGAGATTCTTAGAAATAAAGAGATAATCAATACGTGATTGGGAGGAGTGGACGGGTGAGAAATATGTATATTCTTGTAAGGTGGGATTGGAAAGTCTCCAGGAATCAACAAGAGACCTCTGGGAAATAGTGGATGTGAATTGAGTATGAACCTGAGAAGGGGAGAAACGAGACGTGGATTTCCTATCAAGAAATGGATCTACAATCATATTACAATCTCCTCCAAGAATAAAGTAATCAACATTATAATTCATAGAGGATTGAAGGATGAGGGCCAAAACAATTTATCAGGAACAGTGGGGGCATATTAGTTGAAAATGGTTAAAGGAATTTTATTGACCAATAACGAAACCACCACCCATCTACCGTCTGTATCAGTATCTTGGGAAAGAAGTTGAATGTTTAGACGTTTATGACATAAAATTGCAACCCCGTTACGCTTCCCCGAACCTGGAGAGGCATAAACATGACCTACCCAGTTTCGGCGTAATTTAGAAATTTCAACATCTTTAACATGAATTTCTTGCAATAAAGCTATATCAGCCTTCAAATGTGCTAAATGTGAAAGAACACGTTGTCTCTTAATTGGGGACCCCAAACCCTTGACATTCCATGAGATTACATTAATAGACATTTAAACTTATCAGCAAAATCGAATAACACAATAATCAGCAACATTAACATGAGTAACCAGCATAAAGTACAACTTAACCACAAGGAAGCAAAGGAAGCAAAAGATAAAGGAGTATAGATCAGAGATGCGAAGGAAAATGTAGGAAGACATTTTGTACAGAAAAGAGGATGATTGAAACATAAGAAAAAGGAAAAGAGTGAAAAAGATAAAAGAAAAAGAGAGAAGAAAGAGAAAAAAGAGAAAAGAGAGAAAAAGGGGAAAAAAGAAGTCGAAGGAAAAGGAAGGGTACAGAAGAAAAATAAGATAAAAACGTTATATGAAAAACATACCACTGGGAAACAGAAAAAATAGGGATGGTAAAGCCACATGAGGGAGATGGAGCGAAAGACAGGAAAACTCCACGACGAGACGGCGGAGAAGGAAACAACCTCAGGAAACATCGCAACAGATGAAAAAACAACTTGGGACCATATACGAAACACCTAGAAGAGGAGAGAAAAAGGGGAGAAAAAACTTGAGTAACAGGGGAAAACTTACAACGAAACTTACAAAAGGAACACAAGCAGAGCTACAACCTCCGTAAAGGTGAGGAATTACGGCAGACATTAAATATCAACAAAATGAAAGACAAAAATCACCAATAAAAGGAGACATTACAAGAGACAAAAGGGGAGCAAAAAAGATGAAAAAATCATGGTGAAAAAATCATGTTGAGGAGGCATCAGACTTAATGGTTGAGGAATGTCCATTGAATCCACTCTGCAGCTATTCAGGAACCGTTGAAGAAGAGCAGGGTATTCGTAGGTGGTAGTCTTATTGTTATATGTACTTTGAAAAGGCAGGGGTGGAATAAACCGTATCTCGCATTCAAACTGCGCAACGCCGGCCTCATATCCAGGAATTTCTTACGCCGATACGCTGTAGCCTTAGCGTAATCTTGAGCAAAAAATTGTGTAGAGCCATTCCAGATGATTTTCCCTCGTTGTTTAGCAGCTTGCAACACACAGAGTAGATCAGTATATTCAAAAAAGTACAAAATAACTCCCCTAGGCTTAGGAGAGGAAGTTGAAGACGATGTACTTGGACCAAGACGGTGTGCTCGCTGAATATTCAGAACTGGAGAGTCAGGTAGGCCACGAAGTATTGGCAAAAAGGTTTGAAAATGCGTAGATTGTTACGCCTATTACGGTTTTCTAACTGTTCAACCTGTTGTTTAAGTAATGCAATCTCTTTAGACATGGGTGGAATCTGGTCCGTAATGCCTTGAAGAAGATCAACACGATTTTCCAACACTCCAACCTTCTGTTCAGTGACGGACCAGTTGGACTCAAGGGTAAGCAAACGCAGATTAGTTTCCTCCATGTGAGGTTTGAGGGCACGGAGTTCTTCAAGAATGAGGTCTGAGGAAGCCAAAGAGGATGATGCAGGAGGTGGAGATGGAGGATTCACCTTGACTCGCTTGCCTTGTACAGAGGATGAATTAGGTACATTAAGGGGCACTTTAGTGTTTTTCTTAGTGGTCAAGCGGGACACCGAAGAAGCAGACCCCTTAGAAGTAACAGAGTCCGTGAGGGAGTCCTCTGTAGATTCTTGTAAGGCATTAAAAGGATTAAAGTCCTCCAAATTTGTTTCCTTTAGCTGAAAAGACCCATTGCGGCTAGTACGTGCCTTAGCCATTATCAAAGTGAACCACTGCGTAATCAATATAAGTTCATGCACCAAAAATAACCAACTGGTGAAAGTAAAGGGAAATTCTGCAGAGACTGTCTCAAAAAACACCCATGAATGCCATCAATAAGCAAAAACAGCAAAGAGAGGAAGAAACCAACCTTATGGCCGAAAAGTAGAGGGTCCGGTGAGAAATTATGAGGTAAAAGCATCAAAAAACGGGTGAAAGCGGGAAAAACGCGGACGCGCCGAAAAACAAAATGGCGGCCGCAACGCTGCTGAGGAGAGCGGCAGCGATAAACATCAAAATGAAGGAGAACTGCTTACAAAAAGCGCTCGTCATGGCAGCAGGGCAGGCAGCATCCCGTCCGACGTCGGAAAAGACCAAATTCCAGGTCCGAAGATAAAATTGAAATCCTGGAGGCAGCTCGGATTCCTATGTCCCGGCGGAGCTCCCGTGAGTCGCGGCCATCTCCGAAGGCTCCTAAGCCACCAACTGTCTTTTGCTATGCTGGTGTTTTTTGTGCTATCTTTTAGAGCAGAATGCGTCATCTCATCCAAAATGGACACAAGGATGCATTTTGCACTAAAATATAGCAGCAAATGACGGGCTTACATTTTCCATAAGTACGCATAATTTTGCATAATGTTTCACATACTTTTTCCGAAATCTAGCATGGATACGCAATTTATGCAACTTTCGAACACCGTGCCATAACTTGAAACACTCTTCGACATCTTTCAGTTCATCACCTTTTTTGTTATCTGTTTACATTTTTTATTTTAGCCTGTACATCACCCAGAGACCAGATAGGCACTGGGCAGGCCGTCATGCCTGCACAAGCATTTTCGGTCGCTGTTCCTGAACCGAGGAGTGTATCTAACACTTCGTTCACAGAAATAAAATCTTTTGTCAAGTATCATAGTGCTTACTCCAGCCAAAGACCAACAGGTGATTGAACAGGCACTTTGCTCTGCACAAGTTGTAAAACATTGTTCCAGAAAGCTGCTTCTCTCAATGCAATTTTGATAAAAACATGTATGCTACAATAAAATCCACAAATCGCAAAGATAGAACTAGTTTGCCCAGCGGAAATGAGCACAAGCCTTGTCAGTCATATAAAATAAAGGGGCATATTATCTACAGATGCCAATAAATATCGCTAATCGCGTTTAGCGCGGTTTTATTTATCGCCGGCTATCGCTGGATTTTATCGCCCGGTTAGCACGTTATTAACAATGCTTATCACCCGGGCAATAAAAATTCCAGCGATAGCAGCGTTTTGGGGGATATCAGTACAGAGATAGGGAAATCCTTGTAGATACGCCATGGTGGACTTAGCCTGACGATCCACCTCCCATTAAGAGGATGGCTAAATCAGGACAAACTACATCCTCTTGATGAGGAAACAGGGAACTGGCTCTGAGAAAGGAAGAAACCAAGTGGATCATCGAGCCCGGGAGGTCATGATCTGGATTAGGAATTAGCAACCCATCTTTATGAAAATTGATTACTGTTTATTTGTAGTTTTCAGACTGGGTGTATTGATCTCATGTATTGAAGTTGACTGTGGGACGTCTAGTCAATACATTGGTTTTAATTTGTCTCTTTGTTATATTGTTATCTTCACAGGAGGAAAGGAAGGGCACCTTCACTTTCACTATTAAGACTGCACATGGGTTCCCTACCCTTTTCTTCATCAGGACGAGCACTGCACTTCCACTAAGATAAGAGACTTTTTAGTAAGATATAAGCACTATTTTTGTATATTTTTTTCTTTTTTTCTTTGTATAATTCTTTGAACTGTCTTTAGTAGTTTTGTTATGATGTTGAAACTAGTATGATTAGAGGCCCTCTTTTGCTATGGCCACTTGGCTTTTCACTGTTCTTAGTTCACAGTATCTGAACAGAGGGGAGGGAATTCTTATGTGGCACTAGTCCGACTTAATATTTTATGTAAGGAGAATACAGATTTACTGGCACTAGTCCGCGGTAAACGTATATCTTGTACAGGTTTTGTTCTCCATTTTTTTTCCTCTGCATGGAGAGTAGAAATAAAGGAGGGAACTGTAATGTAAACACGAACTATGTGGGAAACTTGTGGTCTCAATACAAACTCAGTAAATTGTGTCATGCATATTATAATTATAATTTCCAATATAGGAACACAGCGGAATTTTGAATATAATGTTTTACTTGAATTTGGTAATCACTGGATGCACAAGTATATTTGTATTTACAAAGAGCTTTCCTTTGATATGTATACATTACAAACGTATAGCCGTATAGCCACTCAAAGATGCCCGACATTTCCATGCTCAGATACCAATGAGAATGAAGTGCCTCTTCTATGTTGATTGTTTATTTATGCACGGTTGTGGGTTACTGTGGCATTCGTGTGATCAAGACACATTTACATGTCAAAATGCGTAGCGGTACACAGAAAATAAACCTTGGTGTTTGAAGTAATCTACCCCTGAGCGTGCATCGTTAATATATTTTTACGAGTGGAATTGAAGAAACCGGCTTGGGTCTTCTGCCGGCTGATGCACCACCTGGCGTTGGGAGCGATCCTGGAAGAACCCTCATTTGCTGCATATATTTACCTGCACTGGGCGAAAAGTCCGCAATTGACTGCCCCTGCCCTATCTGTTGTTCTGCGATGCTGGAGGTTGCGGCACGAGGGGAAAAAAAAGGAAGACGGCCGTGGCATTGCCTCCGGACTGAGTGCCTCACAAACCTACCTGCACCAGGACGAACTAATCATTTTGCCTCACTCCTCCACACCACCCTCTCGGACCGGCCGATACAGTGCCTTCTGGGAATTGCAGTTTATCCATGGACACTGAACTGCTATGGGTGTGACAACATCATTGGGGGAGGAGTACCGAGTGCTGGATAGTATTTCACACAGGTGGGAGTCATAAGGGTGAAGGACATTCTGCAGTGAAGGGCCCGGAAGAAGGCTGTAGTGCCGAAATGCATTCGCCGCCACTGTACCTGAGAAAATAAAGCGATCTGTCTTTCCAGAAATCCCCTTTGGCCTCTGAGTTCTTCTTGAGTGGAGGGACTATTTTCGTGATATTTACTGCGCCTGCCAGGGACGCAGAACAGATGGCCCTGCAACACCAATGGTCCCGGAAAGAAATACTGGTAACGAGCTAGCTTCAGCGGTCTTAGGTCGAGGTATCGACATTTCCGGTGACCACCAGCAATCACGGAGCAATATGGGGAGACTCGGGTATTTTACCTGCACTGGGCAAAAAGTCCGCAATTGACTGCCCCTGCCCTGTCTGTTGTTCTGCGATGCTGGCTGTTGCGGCATGAGGGGACAAAGGAAGACGGCCGTGGTATTGCCTCCGGACTGAGTGCCTCACAAACCTACCTGCACCAGCACGAACTAATCATTTTGCCTCACTCCTCCACACCACCCTCTCGGACCGGCCGATACAGTGCCTTCTGGGAATTGCAGTTTATCCATGGACACTGAACTGCTATGGGTGTGACGACATCATTAGGGGGAGGAGTACCGAGTACTGGATAGTATTTCACACAGGTGGGAGTCATAAGGGTGAAGGACATTCTTCAGTGAAGGGCGCGGAAGAAGGCTGTAGTGCCGAAATGCATTCGCCGCCACTGTACCTGAGAAAATAAAGCGAGCTGTCTTTCCAGAAATCCCCTTTGGCCTCTGAGTTTTTCTTGAGTGGAGGGACTGTTTTCGTGATATATATATATTACGCCGAAGGAGTTTCTGATGAATCCAGAAAGACAACGAGCCCACACACCGATCCGAGGTGTGAATTCGCTGGTTGGCAAATTCAATAACGCTTCGGTTTTTCAGCGGCAGTGAGTGCTTCCCGATATGCTTTGGGCCATTGTGATACAAAATGAAAACGCGGCAGCTCTGCCACGCTGGAATGCACCGTCTCGCAACAAAGAGAAGCCACGGAGGTAACTATTACAAACCGGATTGGCACAGCTGCTGAGCAATTAAATTAACCAGAGAATTTCCTTGTACCCTACCAAGGGAACTACACTTGCTGCATAAATCAAGTCTTTGAAAACCCACTACGGGAAGAACTACATGTTCCAGCATGCCCTGTGCACTTAGCAAACACCCACTTAGGGTGGGACAATACTTTAAATGCATGCTGGACTCTCAGACGACTTGGTAAGCAGCCGCCCATGAAGAAGAGGATACCTACCTCGAAACGCGTCGGCAACCAAGTTAAATGCAGGTGTGAATTCGCTGGTTGGCCGAATCAATAAAGCCTCGGTTTTTCAGCGGCAGTGAGTGCTTCCAGATATGCTTTGGGCCATTGTGATACACTATATATATATATATATATATATATATATATATATATATATATATTCACTGAAAAAACCATAGGTTATAGACCATATATAGTTAGGAATTAGCATTTAAAAAACCTTATTTTACTCACACAAAACCATTGAAATTCCATATATAGTTAGTTGCACTAACTATATATTGCGCACCCGCAATCCACTGCTGATGATGTCACATATTACATCATTCATGACATGGTCAGTGACATCACTGATGACATCACTGATGACATCTCAAATGACATCACTGATGACATCTCACTTGACATCAATGATCACATCACTGATGATATCATTCATGTGACAATACAATGCATCTCCTCACATTTTAATATAACCTCTGTTTCACCCAGTGTTAAAAACAGAGTATAATTTTTGAAACCATTGACACACCAATACTAGTTACTACATACGTACTCACTGATTCCTACGTCTACACACACATTCACTCATTCACCCATACAATCATTCATACATACAATCACTCATGTTTACAACACAATCATATGCACTCATACACCTATACAGACACTCACACTCTGCCACTCATCCATGGAGTTACTCACACACCTAGTCAGTCCTGTAAAGAATCAATCACACTTCCATTTTCTACTCTATACAGTTAAACATAGAGCACCTTACGTTTTCAACCATATACTAACACATACTTACTCTCTTATACAATCATTGATACAAGTACACATTGATCTGTACAGAGTCACACACCTCCCATCCAGCCACACACACACTCAGTCTCCCATGCAAATACTTGGGCAATCAATCAATAACCCATATAGTTACTCATATAGCTACTGATCAACACATGCAGCAGTTTACAGAACAACAGACATAATGATGCACAAATTAAGACAGTTTAGTCACTAACCCATGCACTCAGTGAGACACATTTAATCACTCACTCATACATTCAGTCATGCACCTACTAAATCCTTCGTCCAGACACTTATACATCCACTCATTCTTCAATATGTAAGACATATTTTAACTTTACAGAAACATAGTCACTGGATGTTGTCATCAGTGATGTCATCAGTGATGTCATTTGAGATGTCATCAGTGATGTCATCAGTGATGTCACTGACCATGTCATGAATGATGTAATATGTGACATCATCAGCAGTGGATTGCGGGTGCGCAATATATAGTTAGTGCAACTAACTATATATGGAATTTCAATGGTTTTGTGTGAGTAAAATAAGGTTTTTTAAATGCTAATTCCTAACTATATATGGTCTATAACCTATGGTTTTTTCAGTGAATTTTCAAGGTTTTGTAAATGCTAATTCCTAACTATATATGGTCTATAACCTATGGTTTTTTCAGTGAATTTCAATGGTTTTTTAATAGCAAATATCATAAGCTGTCGAATGTCAAGTACGTGGTAAGAATTTTTTTTTTCGTGTTTATGCACACTGATCTGCTTTGATTGCTGCCCCCCACCCCTCATTTCTATTAGGAGTACTCTCTCTTTGCAGATAGTGAAGGGTAGTTAACGCAGCCCTTTCCCCCTTTGTAATCCGTCGTGCCTGCTTCTCTCTCCATTTGATTGATTGTTCTCTTTGGTTCATTCTCTATTTACAAACAAGCACAGAGTCGCAATACTCTGTTTAGTCTTTGCAGATAGCGAAAAATCGTGTAAAAAAACAAAAGGAATCGAGCAAAATCAGTAGGCCACTAATGGGATCTCTTTTGACCTCGCTAAAATAGAAACATTAGGAACAACCTGTTGAAAATAGCAATGCGTATGTATATAAGCGGCGTTCATTTGTGTTCACAGTACCCCTTGTTGATTGTTTCAATCGAGCATTGAATTGTTCGAAGTTAATTCTCTTAACGATCTTCTCTACCTGCAAACGAGGAAGAATAGGAATATTCTATCTCCCTTTGCAGATAGTGAAGGGTAGGTAACGCAAGCCTTTAACACGTCGTACCTATTTCATTCCTCATTGATTGATTGATTGTCCGAACATTGACTGTTTGGGAATTAGTTCTTTTTGGAGGTATTCCCTGTTTGCAAATAAACGTAGGAAAATCTTTGCAAGTAGTGAAAGGGTACGTAATGCGGACCGTTCTCCCCCGTTGTAATCTGTCATGCCTATCTACTCCCCACTGATTGATGCACCTTTTTCACCCGGACCATTTACTAGAGATACGTCATCTGGCCCGACCAGAGAGCACCCCTAGTGAAAAGGACATATGCAATAATAACGAAGTGATCACTGTATCCTGTTAACAGAAACTTTACCATGAAACAACCTGGAAAGAAAAAAATAGGAAAACGAAAATCAGTAGGCCACTGATGAACATGAACTTTTATTAAACAACGAACAAAGAAACGATAACATAACGTAATGATAAAACCTATTAATGTCCTAGAAACAAGAAAACGTTAAAATATGCCAGTGGTGAGAGACCAGAAAAACAGTAAGAGAAACCAAATCACCCCTCGCTGTCCCACCGCCTGCCACGCCAAAAAAATCGATAGACTAGGGAAAATGCAAGTCAGTAGAACATCCACCCCCACTCTGGAAACTTCCAAGGTGGGGCAGGGTTCCGGCTACGCCCAGCCGGGAGCAGCCCATATAAGGCAGGTCCTGCTGCCACGCCTCGGCCAGGAGATCCTAACGTAGGGTGTAGCCGGAGGAGAGGCCGAGACCAGCGGGACCCGGCCAGGGGATTGCCTTTACAACGCTGAACAGTTGCAGGGGGGGGGAATGTCTCCTCGACCCTCCCCTCTCTCTCCCAGTCCGGCCGCGGTGGCCCTTGAGAGTTGCAGGTAGTCCCGCCACATGCTCTTCCGGTCCGACCACCAACGGTCGGGGGGCCGAGGCCGACGGGATCCGGCTGCAGCCGATAAACCAAGAAACCCGTTCATGGGGCCAGAGCCAGGGGCGTCCGGCCGACATCCACCGGAAGCCCGGCCCGAAGACGGACGGGACACTTCTTTCTTTTATAATGGCTGCGACAACACTGGAGGGGGATGTCTTGCACATGCCTCCGACCCCCCCCTCGTCCTCATCGCCTGGTCCGGCCATAACAAATCTCAAGCGAGACGCCGTGGGGTGCACTGGGAGGGAGAGACGGTGCGAACAGGCCTCTCCCGCCTCCCCAGGTGGAGGCTTCCCAGCTGCACCCTCAGCGCTCCAGGCGGTGGCATCCTAACAACTACAGTGCTGCACAGTTTCGGAACGACCTAGATAACGGTTCTTCCACTGTGGCCATGCTGCAACGTCTCGCCCGGCAGGGTGGAGCCCGTCCGCTCATGTGACCCCGCGATCGCCGGTAGCTGCCGAACTCTCAAAATGGCGGTCGACCTGGCAAGAGCGGGCCCAACATAAAGAAATGGCCCGGTCACTGGTTGACTCCACCACCGTAGTCCTCCACGACCTTGAAGATTCTAGAGGAGCCGCGGGAGTCTCCGACCCCCGATGGGGAATGACTGCCATGATCGCCCGTGGAGTGACGAAACTGTATCCGCGGGACGTCGGCGCTCCCATGCTGGCGCCAGCCTCACTTTGAATTACTACAATCCTGCAGACCTTACTTCCGGTGAAAGCACAGTGTGACCCGGTAGGAAAAATTATTGCACCCCCTCCCCTTTTTGACTGATAGTTCAAACCACCGATCCTTTCCTTTGCCCTTTTAACGGAACTTTGGACTGCCTCCCCCTCTTTTACATTTTCTAGAGAAAACAAAACATTAACCACTACATTAGCATAGCAGTTGACACCAGAACTGTTTTCAAATTGAAAACCAACAACATCTTCAACAGAATCCTTTTTGTTTCTGCTGTGACCCTGCTACAGCACAGGCATTGTCCCCAGCAGTAATTCTGCAATGCCGGTAAGAATAGCTGTGGTGCCTACTGGACTCACTCACCCCCGCGGCGCCCCACGCCGTTTTTTGCTGGGCGGCAACTTACTAGACATCACTTTCGTGCCATCTAGATTTCAGCGCGTTCTGCTGCCTTGGAACTATTCGCACAACAGACCGCTACTGACAAGAATATTTCATTATTGGTGCTGTCAATTTCAATAAATCTATTGGATAATTAAAAAGAAATTGCCACGGTCTCTTCGTTGTTTAAATGTTTTTACTGTTTTTGTTTTGTTGTATATATTTATATGTTATTAAAGTTTTATATTCCTACTACTTTGTTGGAGTGCTATATATTTTTAATGTGACACATAATTGTAAAAACTTTGATGTACAAAGAGTCATTCCTGGAATCTTCCGCTTCAGGCTCGGTCCCCTCCCCAATCACAATACAGGATGGTTTTCAGATAGTAGGAACGCGTGTGCTGTGACGGATCACATCGGGTGTGGGCCTTGATCTACTATAACTCCTTTGAAGAGGGGTGATTCTTTACAGCTGGGGCCATAAACTACATCTGCAGGGCTAGCTGATAGCCTAGGACCGGCCTGGACATTCGGACACAGAGGAAGAGGAGTGTCAGAGGGTGCGGTAGTGAATAGGGCGAAAGGGAGGTGTCGGGCGGGCACAGAGTGTGATTCTCAGGGAAGAGCAGCGCAGATGGGGGAAGGTTTATTGCCCATGCATAAGACAGAGAGCGGTGGTGACCAGTGCCTGGGGGAGATGCTTACGAGGGTGAGGAGCCATGCTACGAATCGACAGCGTGCAGAGAGTGGGTCTGGTCAAGACATCTAAAATGGCTGCCGTGCACGACAAAAGTGTGGCATTTCAAAAAAGGCAAGATGGCGCAGACAATGTTTTTCAACACTTCCTCATTTCCTTCGAATCGAACGTTAACAGACGTTGGGGCATATTACCAAAGTTAAGCGATATTTATCGCTAACGATGCTTACCAACCAATTTTTTACCACTAAGCATCGTCAGAAATTATCGAAGATAAACCTTACTATTATCAAGGTTTATCGCAAATGCGATAATAAACGGCCGCAATGCATGAATATCGCTAAAAAGTCAGCGATATTCATGCATTACCGAGCTAATACTCTTAGCCATGTTATCCACCTCCCATTGGATAACATGGCTAAGAACTGCTCAGGGCAGGTGTTACTTTTTGGAGATATTCGCGCTTAGCGCGAATATCTCCAAAAGTTGGTAATAGGAGATAGATATCTTGCATGTTGTAATGCAAGTTATTGTGGTATATGGAACTCATACCATAATCTCTCAGGAAAGCAGAAACTGATCCTTTTGGGACCGCCTAAAAAGGCCTAGGGGGTGAGGAGTACTCTACTTTGCCCCCTTTTCACGTTCCGAACTATTTTATTTTACTCTCTTCTGTAATTACACAAAATACCAGCGATAAGATGCATCGGAGACACACAGTGAGAGAAAGGAGGCCGGAGATGAAGAAGACATGTCAAATACACATTGGAGATAATATAGTGGCAGAAGGGAAGTAAATATGAGTAAACTTACCATGTAACATAAAAATGTTGCACTCTATACTATAAGTCTCATTTTATACTACAATCACTTCGCTACAACCTCATAAATTAAAAATAAAAATAAATAATGTCTCAAACAATTTTTGATTTCTAAATATAAATTTATTCTTCAGAATTTTCTAAATTTGAAACAACTAGTAACATGTCCTCATCAGTAATTTCCTCTTCAATCATCTCATCTGGAATCTCCTCATTAAAAGTCTGCAATGATGATTCTTGTAACTCTATGGTCTCCAAACACTCGATAAATTCGCCATCAAGAGATTGATCAAAAAAATCATTCAAGTCATCTCCTCCTTCTGACAATATTTCATTATTGGTGCTGTCCATTTCAATCAATGTAGTGGAATCATTCAAGTCATCTCCTCGTGACAATATTTCATTATTGGTGCTCTCAATTTCAATCAATGTAGTGGAATCATTCAAGTCATCTCCTCCTTGTGACAATATTTCATTATTGGTGCTGTCCATTTCAATCAATCTAATGGAATCATACAAGCCATCTCCTCCTTGTGACAATATTTCATTATTGGTGCTCTCAATTTCAATCAATGTAGTGGAATCATTCAAGTCATCTCCTTGTGACAATATTTCATTCTTGGTGCTGTCCATTTCAATCAATCTAATGGAATCATACAAGTCATGTCCTCCTTGTGACAATATTTCATTATTGGTGCTCTCAATTTCAATCAATGTAGTGGACAATTCAAAAGAAATTGCCACGGTCTCTTCATTGTGAGCCATTTTATTTTGAAATTGCTTGCTGTAAATTGCAGAAAAAAATAATCACTTTCATTTATCGTTTTTAGTAATACATAATATAAAACTAACTTCATCAAGTATTTAGTATAACAGAAGGACTGCAAATAAATAACAGAAAACATTTTTCAAATTATCTTCAAGTGTACAACATAGTTCCCCTTACAAATTAACAACTCACCTTTTTAAAAGTAGCAGAAGTGTTAGTACTGTGTAAATCAAACACCAGAAATTCACCACCAAAAATTCCTCACAAATGTACCTCAGACAGTAGTATCACAAAATGGCTGTGGTTTCCTCTCATTTGACATATATACATAACCAATTAACTTTCATCACACACAAATACAAAACCAAAGTAACATTTTAATTGGTTCTAAATTTCAACACTTTCAAATGTGTTTTCCCCATGCAATTTTCCATAGGACATTTACATACGTCTACAGCCTGAATGGCTGAACGGAATTACACCAAACTTGGCAAAATGGTACATCAAACCTAAGAGGTCAGGAAGGATCTACTATGCCCCCTTATGGTCATTTCCCCCTTCGCTTTGGCCTCCTCTTGTCTCTCAATCCTACCGAGGGACAAGATGGCGGCCGCTACGGACTGTTTGGAATGTTGACAGACGCCGGAGAACCAATCAGCTTCGCAAAGCTCCGTAACGCGAAAAGTACGCGAAGCGGAGCGCTGTTACAGATATATATCTTTTTTTAAACGTTAATTTCTCAAAATCCACTGGAGCACATATATTGAGACCTAGCAAAGGCACATCGGGCTACCAGTCCCTAATATTTTGCCAAGTTTCGTGCAAATCCATTCAGCCGTTCGATTATTATTATTTTGTTTTTTTTTTGCCCCGCGGGGCCCTTTTAAAACCTCCACATCAAACCTAGGGGGTCAGCGAGGATCTACTATGCCCCCTTATAGTTATTTCCCCCTTTGTTTTGACCTCCTCTTGTCTCTCGATCCTACCGAGAGACAAGATGGCGGCCGCTACGGACTGTTTGGAATGTTTACAGACGCCGGAGAACCAATCAGCTTCGCTTCACAAAGCTCCGTTGCGCGAAAAGTCCGCGAACCAGAGCGCTAACCGGTCCGCTGTTACAGATATATATCTTTTTTTAAACGTTAATTTCTCAAAATCCACTGGAGCACATATATTGAGACCTACAAAAGGCACATCGGGCTACCAGTCCCTACAATTTTGCCAAGTTTCGTGCAAATCCATTCAGCCGTTCGGGCTAAAAGTGAGGCCAACCGCCCTATGGAAAACTCAATGTTAAAAACACGTTTTGGGACCCCCCTTTTTTCTCGGCCCCCACTGGACGAACCCCCCCCAAATTTCAAGGGCTGCTCAGAAACAAAATGTGCCATTTTCCTGAAAATTTCAGCCGATTCCGTCCACAAACGCCAAAGTTATTAGACATAGAATTTTCAAAAAACCCATAGAGAAAAAATCCTAACTATATATACCTACTGGCGACCGCCAGTAGGTAATATATATATATATATATATATATTACGCTCCATGGGGTTGTCCAAGTAGCGGGTAGCACCCGAGCCTGCGTGCGCCTTCCCCAAAGCGTTAGTTGGTATGGGCAGTTGCGTGTTTGAAATAGGCCCGACGCGTTTCGGAAATTTATTTTCCTCATCAGGGGCCAGCAGTAAAGTGCATGACGTCTACCATCTCCCTGTATGAAAACACATATTGTGCTTGTGGGAGATGTAGTCCATATATCCTGGATGGATGCACTCTCAAATTACTGCTCGTTCCAAGGCTCTACCATGAGCCCCAAACATCACTCCTGTCCTCATCCATCACGCAGCTCCACATACGAGACTCCTTGGATAGCGAGTCTCATGGCCCCCGTTTCTTCGGGGTGGTGCAACCCAGCGGCAGGACCGCCGCTAATGTATTACGCTCCATGGGGTTGTCCAAGTAGCGGGTAGCACCCGAGCCTGCGTGCGCCTTCCCCAAAGCGTTAGTTGGTATGGGCAGTTGCGTGTTTGAAATAGGCCCGACGCGTTTCGGAAATTTATTTTCCTCATCAGGGGCCAGCAGTAAAGTGCATGACGTCTACCATCTCCCTGTATGAAAACACATATTGTGCTTGTGGGAGATGTAGTCCATATATCCTGGATGGATCCACTCTCAAATTACTGCTCGTTCCAAGGCTCTACCATGAGCCCCAAACATCACTCCTGTCCTCATCCATCACGCAGCTCCACATACGAGACTCCTTGGATAGCGAGTCTCATGGCCCCCGTTTCTTCGGGGTGGTGCAACCCAGCGGCAGGACCGCCGCTAATGTATTACGCTCCATGGGGTTGTCCAAGTAGCGGGTAGCACCCGAGCCTGCGTGCGCCTTCCCCAAAGCGTTAGTTGGTATGGGCAGTTGCGTGTTTGAAATAGGCCCGACGCGTTTCGGAAATTTATTTTCCTCATCAGGGGCCAGCAGTAAAGTGCATGACGTCTACCATCTCCCTGTATGAAAACACATATTGTGCTTGTGGGAGATGTAGTCCATATATCCTGGATGGATGCACTCTCAAATTACTGCTCGTTCCAAGGCTCTACCATGAGCCCCAAACATCACTCCTGTCCTCATCCATCACGCAGCTCCACATACGAGACTCCTTGGATAGCGAGTCTCATGGCCCCCGTTTCTTCGGGGTGGTGCAACCCAGCGGCAGGACCGCCGCTAATGTATTACGCTCCATGGGGTTGTCCAAGTAGCGGGTAGCACCCGAGCCTGCGTGCGCCTTCCCCAAAGCGTTAGTTGGTATGGGCAGTTGCATGTTTGAAATAGGCCCGACGCGTTTCGGAAATTTATTTTCCTCATCAGGGGCCAGCAGTAAAGTGCATGACGTCTACCATCTCCCTGTATGAAAACACATATTGTGCTTGTGGGAGATGTAGTCCATATATCCTGGATGGATGCACTCTCAAATTACTGCTCGTTCCAAGGCTCTACCATGAGCCCCAAACATCACTCCTGTCCTCATCCATGATGAGGAAAATAAATTTCCGAAACGCGTCGGGCCTATTTCAAACACGCAACTGCCCATACCAACTAACGCTTTGGGGAAGGCGCACGCAGGCTCGGGTGCTACCCGCTACTTGGACAACCCCATGGAGCGTAATACATTAGCGGCGGTCCTGCCGCTGGGTTGCACCACCCCGAAGAAACGGGGGCCACGAGACTCGCTATCCAAGGAGTCTCGTATGTGGAGCTGCGTGATGGATGAGGACAGGAGTGATGTTTGGGGCTCATGGTAGAGCCTTGGAACGAGCAGTAATTTGAGAGTGCATCCATCCAGGGTATATGGACTACATCTCCCACAAGCACAATATGTGTTTTCATACAGGGAGATGGTAGACTTCATGCACTTTACTGCTGGCCCCTGATGAGGAAAATAAATTTCCGAAACGCGTCGGGCCTATTTCAAACACGCAACTGCCCATACCAACTAACGCTTTGGGGAAGGCGCACGCAGGCTCGGGTGCTACCCGCTACTTGGACAACCCCATGGAGCGTAATACATTAGCGGCGGTCCTGCCGCTGGGTTGCACCACCCCGAAGAAACGGGGGCCACGAGACTCGCTATCCAAGGAGTCTCGTATGTGGAGCTGCGTGATGGATGAGGACAGGAGTGATGTTTGGGGCTCATGGTAGAGCCTTGGAACGAGCAGTAATTTGAGAGTGCATCCATCCAGGGTATATGGACTACATCTCCCACAAGCACAATATGTGTTTTCATACAGGGAGATGGTAGACTTCATGCACTTTACTGCTGGCCCCTGATGAGGAAAATAAATTTCCGAAACGCGTCGGGCCTATTTCAAACACGCAACTGCCCATACCAACTAACGCTTTGGGGAAGGCGCACGCAGGCTCGGGTGCTACCCGCTACTTGGACAACCCCATGGAGCGTAATATATATATATATTACCTACTGGCGGTCGCCAGTAGGTATATATAGTTAGGATTTTTTCTCTATGGGATTTTTGAAAATTCTATGTCTAATAACTTTGGCGTTTGTGGACGGAATTGGCTGAAATTTTCAGGAAAATGGAACATTTTGTTTCTGAGCAGCCCCTGAAAATTGGGGGGGGGTTCGTCCAGGGGGGGTCGAGAAAAAAGGGGGGTCCCAAAACGTGTTTTTAACATTGAGTTTTCCATAGGGCGGTTGGCCTCACTTTTAGCCCGAACGGCTGAATGGATTTGCACGAAACTTGGCAAAATTGTAGGGACTGTTAGCCCGATGTGCCTTTTGTAGGTCTCAATATATGTGCTCCAGTGGATTTTGAGTAATTTAGGTTCAAAAAAAGATATATATCTGGGCGGAGCCTAACCACACATCTGATCTGATTGGCTGTCAGCACTTCATCCAAGAAGTGTTGGCAGCCATCTTGGGACCAATATACATGATAGCACCTCATTAAAAAGCATTGTAGTTAATAGAGGGTTTTAGGACTTTAGTTACATTATAAATCATTTGTTGATGGTACCATACTCGTTTTAGGAATTGTGGTGGGGTCTAAGGTGATTTTACCATGTGAAAAAACCTTCTGCTGTGATATCATGAATATTGTTTGAAAGAAAACTAATATCTCATGATTTTCCCACAGTGGTTTGGAAGGGGATCTATAAGCTAAACTGAAAGCATATTTTCTGTAAATTCACATTATCTTTCTCAGTCATGTGAAAATGAAGTCTGACATTCTCAGTAAAACATGTACATCCAACAAGGACAGAGACTGTCAGTTGATTCCTTTGTGTTCTACTGCAGCCTCCTAGAGTGTTCTAAAGAACAACTAGAGCGCTAACAGTCCTACTTATTACAAAGGTATGGCACACCTGAAGCCATCTTGATTGGAATAAAGTGGTAACTCTTAAAACATTTAATTTAAAAAGAAACAACATGAGGGGGTATATTTTGCCATAGAAAGTATGATTAGTGCTGCAGAATGAAAAATTAGGGCACATTTTGAGTGACTTCTCAAATCCTTTTCTATTTCATTAAAACATTCTGACATGCAGTCTCCCAAAATGGCCACCAGAGACAAAAGAGCCCAAATGTAGCCCAAATATCACCCAGATGTAGCCCAAGTATAGCCCAATGACAGAATGTCCCAGAGTGTTCTAAAGAACAACTAGAGCGCTAACAGTCCTACTTATTACAAAGGTATAGCACACCTGGAGCCATCGTGATGGGAATAAAGTGGTAACTCTTAAAACATTTAATTTAAAAAGGAACAAAATGAGGGGGTATATTATGCAATAGAAGGTATTATTAGTGCTGCAGAAAGAAAAATTAGGGCACATTTTGAGTGACTTTTCAAATCCTCTTCTATTTCATTAAAAAATTCTGACATGCAGTCTCCCAAAATGGCCACCAGAGACAAAAGAGCCCAAATGTAGCCCAAATATCACCCAGATGTAGCCCAAGTATAGCCCAATGACAGAATGTCCCAGAGAGTTCTAAAGAACAACTAGAGCGCTAACAGTCCTACTTATTACAAAGGTATGGCACACCTGAAGCCATCTTGATTGGAATAAAGTGGTAACTCTTAAAACATTTAATTTAAAAAGGAACAAAATGAGGGGGTATATTTTGCCATATGAATTATGATTAGTGCTGCAGAAAGAAAAATTAGGGCACATTTTGAGTGACTTCTCAAACCCTCTTCAATTTCATTAAAAAAATTCTGACATGCAGACTGAAACATGCACTTTGAATACCAGCAGCAGACGTCCCTGGTGAGCAGTAGCTTTACTACAGTGATCTAATGTGCAACTAGAGTGCTAACATTCAGAATTTATGGCAAATGTGTGACACATCTGAATGCCTTCTTGATGGAACCAAAGTAAACAAGCATTGAAAATGCAATAGATCTCGCCCTCGTTTAAGTTAAAGCCATTCTGTTTGTAATGAGGTGGCTTTTTAGCTTTGCTTTTATTAGTGTTTTTTCAACTTTCATGTAAATAACATGCATCTGTATGCATATAAGTATATGTATGCATGCATTTATGTTTGTATTTATATAGATATACAGATGATATATGTTTATATATGTATGTATATATATATATTCACTGAAAAAACCATAGGTTATAGACCATATATAGTTAGGAATTAGCATTTACAAAACCTTGAAAATTCACTGAAAAAACCATAGGTTATAGACCATATATAGTTAGGAATTAGCATTTACAAAACCTTGAAAATTCACTGAAAAAACCATAGGTTATAGACCATATATAGTTAGGAATTCGCATTTACAAAACCTTATTTTACTCACACAAAACCATTGAAATTCCATATATAGTTAGTTGCACTAACTATATATCGCGCACCCGCAATCCACTGCTGATGATGTCACATATTACATCATTCATGACATGGTCAGTGACATCACTGATGACATCACTGATGACATCTCAAATGACATCACTGATGACATCACTGATGACAACATCCAGTGACTGTATGTTTCTGTAAAGTTAAAATATGTCTTACATATTGAAGAATGAGTGGATGTATAAGTGTCTGGATGAAGGATTTAGTAGGTGCATGACTGACTGTATGAGTGAGTGATTAAATGTGTCTCACTGAGTGCATGAGTTAGTGACTAAACTGTCTTAATTTGTGCATCATTATGTCTGTTGTTCTGTAAACTGTTGCATGTGTTGATAAGTAGCTATATGAGTAACTATATGGGTTATTGATTGGTTGCCCAAGTATTTGTATGGGAGACTGAGTGTGTGTGTGGGTGGCTGGGAGGTGTATGACTCTGTGCATAGATGTGTGAGCAGTTGATTCACTAGATGTATGGTTTCAAAAGTGCATGTGGAAACAGCTGTATGGGCGGTTGACTGTGTGCATGAGTGTATTGGTGAGTGAATGGATATCTCAGTGCTACATGTCAAAGTAAGTACATATGTAAAACACAGTACATGTGAGAGTTGACATATATAAATAACTGTGCATAAGAGCCAGTGAATGTGTGAGTGGCGGTATGGATCATTGTGAACTTGTATCAGGGATTGTATAAGAGAGTAAATATGTGTTAGTATATGTTTGAATAAGTAAAGTTTGCATAACTGTATAGTTGAGGAAATGGAGGTGTGATTGATTCTTTGCATGACTGACTAGGTGTGTGAGTAACTCCATGGATGAGTGACAGTCTGTGAGTGTCTGTTTACACTGATTGTATCTAAGGTTATATTAGAGTCTGAAGAGGTTCATCGTATTATCACATGAATGATATCATCAGTGATGTGATCAGTAATGTCAAATGAGATGTCATCAGTGATGTCATCAGTGATGTCATTTGAGATGTCATCAGTGATGTCATTTGAGATGTCATCAGTGATGTCATCAGTGATGTCACTGACCATGTCATGAATGATGTAATATGTGACATCATCAGCAGTGGATTGCGGGTGTGCGATATATAGTTAGTGCAACTAACTATATATGGAATTTCAATGGTTTTGTGTGAGTAAAATAAGGTTTTGTAAATGCGAATTCCTAACTATATATGGTCTATAACCTATGGTTTTTTCAGTGAATTATATATATACATACATACATACATATATATATATATATATATTACCTACTGGCGGTCGCCAGTAGGTATATATAGTTAGGATTTTTTCTCTATGGGTTTTTTGAAAATTCTATGTCTAATAACTTTGGCGTTTGTGGACGGAATTGGCTGAAATTTTCAGGAAAATGGCACATTTTGTTTCTGAGCAGCCCTTGAAAATTTGGGGGGGGGTTCGTCCAGTGGGGGCCGAGAAAAAAGGGGGGTCCCAAAACGTGTTTTTAACATTGAGTTTTCCATAGGGCGGTTGGCCTCACTTTTAGCCCGAACGGCTGAATGGATTTGCACGAAACTTGGCAAAATTGTAGGGACTGGTAGCCCGATGTGCCTTTTGTAGGTCTCAATATATGTGCTCCAGTGGATTTTGAGAAATTAACGTTTAAAAAAAGATATATATCTGTAACAGCGGACCGGGCAGCGCTCTGGTTCGCGGACTTTTCGCGCAACGGAGCTTTGTGAAGCGAAGCTGATTGGTTCTCCGGCGTCTGTCAACATTCCAAACAGTCCGTAGCGGCCGCCATCTTGTCTCTCGGTAGGATCGAGAGACAAGAGGAGGCCGAAGCGAAGGGGCAAATGACCATAAGGGGGCATAGTACATTGTCGCTCACCCCCTAGGTTTGATGTGGAGGTTTTAAAAGGGCCCCGCGGGGCAAAAAAAAATAAAAATAATAATAATCGAACAGCTGAATGGATTTGCACGAAACTTGGCAAAATTGTAGGGACTGGTAGCCCGATGTGCCTTTGCTAGATCTCAATATATGTGCTCCAGTGGATTTTGAGAAATTAACGTTCAAAAAAAGGTATATATCTGTAACAGCGCACCGCTTCGCGTACTTTTCGCGTTACGGAGCTTTGCGAAGCGAAGCTGATTGGCTCTCCGGTGTCTGTAAACATTCCAAACAGTCCGTAGCGGCCGCCATCTTGTCTCTCGGTAGGATCGAACAGCTGAATGGATTTGCACGAAACTTGGCAAAATTGTAGGGACTGGTAGCCCGATGTGCCTTTGCTAGGTCTCAATATATGTGCTTCAGTGCATTTTGAGAAATTAACGTTCAGAAACAAGATATATATCTGTAACAGCGCTCCGCTTCGCGGAGATAAAATTATATGTGTATTACCTAGCTGTTGCTAACACCAGTTAGCGACGGCTAGTAGAAGATAGCGACCATCTTGGGCCCCACTTTGCATGTGAGTGATATTTATCACTAATGACAATCAAAGTGGGCATGCCAAGATGTTAGCGACTGGAAACAGTCGCTAACATCGCTATCTCCTATTATCAACTTTTGGAAATATTCGAGATAAGGGCGAATATCTCTAAAAGCTACCACCTGCCCTGAGCAGTTCTTAGCCATGTTATCCAATGGGAGGTGGATAACATGGCTAAGAGCATTAGCTCGGTAATGCATGAATATCGCTGAGTTTTCAGCGATATTAATGCATTGCGGTCGTTTTTTATCGTATTTCCGATAAACCTTGATAATAGCAAGGTTTATCTGCGATAATTTCTGACGGTAAAAAAATCGTTGCTAAGCATCGTTAGGGATAAATATCGCTTAACTTTGGTAATATGCCCCAACGTCTGTTAACGTTCGATTCGAAGGAAATCAGGAAGTGTTGAAAAACATTGTCTGCGCCATCTTGTCTTTTTTCAAATGCCACACTTTTGTCGTGCACGGCAGCCATTTTAGATGCCTTGACCAGACCCACTCTGTGCACGCTGTCGATCCTTAGCATGGCTCCCCACCCTCGCAAACATCTCCCCCAGGCAGTGGTCACCCCCACTCTCTGTCTTATGCATGGGTAATAAACCTCCCCCATCTGCGCTGCTGTTCCCTGAGAATCACACCCTGTGCCCGCCCGACACCTCCCTTTCGCCCTATTCACTACCGCACCCTCTGACACTCCTTTTCCTCTGTGTCCGATTGTCCAGGCTGGTCCTAGGGTATCAGCTAGCCCTGCAGGTGTAGTTTATGGCCACAGCTGTAAAGAATCACCCCTCTTCAAAGGAGTTATAGTAGATCAAGGCCCACACTCGATGAGATTCGTCACAGCAGAAGCGTTGCTATTATCTGAAAACCATCCTGTATTGTGATTGGGGAGGGGACCGAGCCTGAAGCGGAAGATTCCAGGGATGACTGTTTGTACATCAAAGTTTTTACAATTATGTGTCACATTAAAAATATATAGCACTCCGACAAAGTAGTAAGATTATAAAACTTTAATAATTTATAAATATATACAAGAAAACAAAAATAGTAATAACATATAAACATTTTTAGGGAAAAACAACGAAGTAGCGGTCAGCTGTGCGAATAGTCCCAACGCAGCACAACGTCCAGATTTCCGGCGTGGGGCGTCGCGGGGGGTGGGTCATCAGTAGCAAACTGTTGTGCGAATAGTTCCAAGGCAGCAGAACGCGTTGAAATCTAGATGACACGAAAGTGATGTCTAGTAAGTTGCCACCCAGCAAATAACGGCATGGGGCGTCGCGGGGGGTGGGTCATCAGTAGCAAACTGTTGCGCGAATAGTTCCAAGGCAGCAGAACGATGGCACCAAGGTGATGTCCAGTAAGTTGCCGCACTGGTTTTGGTATCCTACAATGCTGCTCCGAATAACGGCGTGGAGCGCCCCGGGGGAGGCGGCGTGAACGGGCCTCTCCAGGTGGAGTGTCATCTGTTGTAGTGGGGCGCCCCTTTACCGTTTCAGTTGCCATTCCGTCCGTTTTTGGTCCATTGTGTCAAAAGCCGCAATTCAGCTGAGTTGCGCCCACTCTTGCGGTGCAGCGATAGGCGGCTGTCACAGGACTCTCAAAATGGCGGCAGGCTGTTTCCTTTTTGGGCCTGGTCCACTGAAATGGCCCTGGGACACCTTGGAAATCGGACGCTTGTCTGCTAGGTCTTGGACCTCATTCTCGAAAGCGTCCCCTCCGCCTTGAGAATTCATCAAAAGTTTTGGGGGCTCCGACTCCTGCAGGCTTCTGGTGGGGAGCGGCTGCCATGATTGCTCGCGGAATGACCACGACTGAGCTACGAGATGGTGGTGCTTTCATGCTGACGCCAGCTTCAGTCTGAAACATCCAGAAACAAGGTGGGGCTTTCATCGTTTGGGGAAAAAAAAAAGTTTTCATCCTATGAAAAGTGTTGTTTTTAGGTCACATGATCAAGCCTTCCATCATTAGGAAACCAAAAGTAAAATGAACCAATGAAAAGTTTTATAAACAAGTCACATGACCTGTTATGCGGCATAGGGTGTAAAATTAGGAGAAAATACGTTGGCACGTGAGGCGGCGTCAGTAGCGGACCGATGTGCGAATAGGCCGAAGGCAACACAACGCGCCAAGATCTGGATGGCACCGAGGTGGTGTCCAGCAAGTTGCAGCACTGGTGTGGCCATCCTACAATGCTGAAAGTCGGCGTGGGGCGCCCCGTTGGCCTGTGAGTTTGCGTCAGTAGCGGACCGATGTGCGAATAGGCCGAAGGCAGCACAACGCGCCAAGATCCGGATGGCACCGAGGTGGTGTCTAGTAAGTTGTCGCACTGGTGTGGCCATCCAACAATGCTGAAAGTCGGCGTGGGGTGCCCCGTTGGCCTGTGAGTTTGCGTCAGTAGCGGACCGATGTGCGAATAGGCCGAAGGCAGCACAACGCGCCAAGATCCGGATGGCACCGAGGTGGTGTCTAGTAAGTTGCCGCACTGGTGTGGCCATCCAACAATGCTGAAAGTCGGCGTGGGGCGCCCCGTTGGCCTGTGAGTTTGCGTCAGTAGCGGACCGATGTGCGAATAGGCCGAAGGCAGCACAACGCGCCAAGATCCGGATGGCACCGAGGTGGTGTCTAGTAAGTTGCCGCACTGGTGTGGCCATCCTACAATGCTGAAAGTCGGCGTGGGGCGCCCCGTTGGCCTGTGAGTTTGCGTCAGTAGCGGACCGATGTGCGAATAGATCGAAGGCAGCACAACGCGCCAAGATCCGGATGGCACCGAGGTGGTGTCTAGTAAGTTGTCGCACTTCTGTGGCCATCCTACAATGTTGAAAGTCGGCGTGGGGCGCCCCGTTGGCCTGTGAGATGGCGTCAGTAGCGGACCGATGTGCGAATGGGGCCAAAGGCAGCGCAACAATATTTTCTGATTTGAAGACACCACAAGGCGCTGAGATGCCAAGATCCGGATGGCACCGAGGTGGTGTCTAGCAAGTTGTGGCACTGGTGTGGCCATCGTACAATGGTAAAAGTCGGCGTGGGGCGCCCTGTTGGCCTGTGAGATGGTGTCAGTAGCGGACTGATGTGTGAATGGGGCCAAAGGCAGCGCAACAATATTTTCTACTATATTTTCGGAGTAGAAGACACCACAAGGCGCTGAGATGCCAAGATCCGGATGGCACCGAGGTGATGTGTAAGTTGCGGACGGATGTGCGAATGGGGCCAAAGGCAGCTCAACAATATTTTCTGAAGAGAATACACCACAAGGCGCTGAGATGCCAAGATCCGGATGGCACCGAGGTGATGTCTAAGTTGCGGACCGATGTGCGAATGGGGCCAAAGGTAGCGTAACAAGATTTTCTGTATGGAAGATACCGCTAGGCGTTGAGATGCCAAGATTCGGATGGCACCGAGGTGATGTCTAGGAAGTTGTGCCACTGGTGTGGCCATCGTACAATGGTAAAAGTCGGCGTGGGGCGCCCTATTGGCCTGTGAGATGGTGTCAGTAGCGGACTGATGTGCGAATGGGGCCAAAGGCAGCGCAACAATATTTTCTGACTGACACCACAAGGCGCTGAGATGCCAAGATCCGGATGGCATCGAGGTGATGTCTAAGTTGCGGACTGATGTGCGAATGGGGCCAAAGGCAGCGTAACAATATTTTCTGTATGGAAGATACCACTAGGCGTTGAGATGCCAAGATTCGGATGGCACCGAGGTGATGTCTAGCAAGTTGGTGTGGTCATCCTACAATGCTGAAACTCGGCGTGGGTCACCCCATTAGCCTGTGAGATGGCGTCAGTAGCGGACCGATGTGCGAATAGGCCGAAGGCAGCACAACGCGCCAAGATCCGGATGTCACCGTGGTGGTTTCATAGTTGAGAGGCACTTCATCTGCAGTGGGGCGCCGAGATCCGGATGGCACCGAGGTGATGTCTAGCAAGTTGCTGTACTTGTGTGGTCATCCTACAATGCTGAAACTCGGCGTGGGTCGCCCCATTAGCCTGTGAGATAGCTGTTCTTTGGATTTGGGCCTGGTCCACTAAAATGGCCCTGGGACACCTAAGAACTCGAACGCTCGATTTTTTTTTCCTTTCCTGTACATGCAAAAAAAGGTAAATGCCCGGTATGTTACACGCTTCATCTGCCACGATGAACTCTCCAGAGGAACCGAAAAAATATATAGTTGTGGTAACTATACCATGCATCGTCATATGGAGAGGTGGCACCAATTAATTATAGTGCTGCATAAAAGAGAGATTTGGAGGAGAACCCCTGACCTGCTAGTACATTCATCAAAGAAGTGGCACTGAGAGCTTCAGAGGCAAGGGAAACGGTCCCAAATATTTAGAAGAACTTTGGAAAGATTAAAATGACATGTTTAGATTGTGGTAAATTAATTTCATGTGGGCAGATGAGTGTTACTCTAATAAATACAGCATATGAACATCATCATAGTCGATGGTTGGTAGAGACATTTTGACTATATCCTGGACCTGCCCGTCCTCGCCCAAAATGGCGCCGGAATAAATGGGACTCGTAACTCCTTGTTGTGTACTGGTTGCAGAACCTTGAAATCACGAGATACGTATGCAGTTTTGAAGCACATGGCGGGCGGGGACGAGAATTGATTGAATATTTCGACATCCCTATTGATATTAAGTTCTGATGTGTTATTGATTACTGTACTGTTGAAAATTCGAATTAACGTCACCCATGGTACTTGCCCGCAAATGTATATCTAGATAATTTTATTGTAACTGGCCCTGTCGTATTTTAATTATAAAATGTACGTCCACCGATTCCGTAACTGTTAGACACCTTAGTTTTTGCAACCTAATGGCCCGCCCGTTACGTTCCTCTACAGTGTAAATGTCTATTCATCATATACGATTACAGTTTGCTCCGTGGCAGGCCCACGTGGTTATAGGCTCGTATTTGTATAATGAAATTTTCACAATAAAGGTTTTTAAAAGAAAACATGGTAGTAGTGTATACATTGGTAAAGTTTTTAATAATAGTCACTGTTTTAGAATCATTAAAAGGCAAGTGAAATAAAGCAGACCAATTACATGAAGGGTAAAAGGTATAATACGAAGGAACGCAGTAAAGATAAATGGTCAAGGGCTGTTGTGTTTTCTATTCCTGCAACATAAAGTGATCGATAAGAATCTCATATTCAGGCGTATCGGCGACTAAGACAGCAGGTCGACCCTCTTTTGCTCAACGGCTCCGTCATGGGACGAAGAAACGCTCTTTTTCTCGAAAAAAGAATATATTTTACTTGCAGGACAGTTGTAAAATTTCCGGGAAAGTACATTAGCCTGGAACATTATAACATATATTTAAGAGAAAATAATGTTCGGAAGTAATTAAAAGCGTAATTTTTAGGTGATATGACCAAGGCTTTCATCATTAGAATAAGAAAAGTAAAATGAACCAATGAAAAGTTTTATTAACAAGTCACATGACTTGTTATGCTTACGTTACGCGCTGCGCGCCCCGGATGACTTCCGGATGCGCTAACGCGGCGCGTCATATGACGCATTACGCGACAACGCAGGTCCAGAATATAGTCAAAATGTCTCCACCAACCAGCGGTCGAAACACAACCCCTTTCAGCAGGCTAAATAGTTCTGTTAAATGACAACAGAAAGGACAGGCAACAAGAACCATCAGTCAAAGAGGGGAGGGCTAGTTCTTCTCTACCGGGTTACATTGGGGCGCTACCGGAACTGATCGAATTGGTAGTCTACAGTGTTTCTGGATGTTTCAGACCGAAGCTGGGGTTAGCATGAGAGCAGCACCATTTCGTAGCTCCGTTGTGGCCATTCCGCAACCAATCATGGCAGCCGCTCTTTATCGTTATTTTGGGCGGGGTGGGTGGCGGAGCCGAGCTGTTTTGCAGCCATCATTGTGTGGAGTTCAGTTCATCTCACTAGTTTTGTATTTGTCATGAGGGGTTGTTCCTAATGTTTCTATTTTAGCGAGGTCAAAAAGAGATCCCATTAGTGGCCTACTGATTTTGCTCGATTCCTTTTCTTTTTTTTTACACGATTTTTCGTTATCTGCAAAGACTAAACAGAGTATTGCGACTCTGTGTTTGTTTGTAAATAGAGAATGAACCAAAGAGAACTAATTCTAAAACAGTAAATACTTGGATAACAATCAATCAAATGGAGAGAGAAGCAGGCACGACGGATTACAACGGGGGCAAAGGCCTGCGTTAACTACCTTTCACTATCTGCAAAGAGAGAGTACTCCTAATAGAAATGAGGGGGGGGGGCACCATTCAAAGCAGATCAGTGTGCATAAACACGAAAATGTTTTCACTTACCACGTACTTGACATTCGACAGCTTATGATATTTGCTATTAAAAAACCATTGAAATTCACTGAAAAAACCATAGGTTATAGACCATATATAGTTAGGAATTAGCATTTACAAAACCTTGAAAATTCACTGAAAAAACCATAGGTTATAGACCATATATAGTTAGGAATTAGCATTTAAAAAACCTTATTTTACTCACACAAAACCATTGAAATTCCATATATAGTTAGTTGCACTAACTATATATCGCGCACCCGCAATCCACTGCTGATCATGTCACATATTACATCATTCATGACATGGTCAGTGACATCACTGATGACATCACTGATGACATCTCAAATGACATCACTGATGACATCACTGATGACATCTCATTTGACATCAATGACCACATCACTGATGATATCATTCATGTGACAATACAATGCATCTCCTCACATTTTAATATAACCTCTGTTTCACCCAGTGTTAAATACAGAGTATAATTTTTGAAACCATTGACACACCAATACTAGTTACTACATACGTACTCACTGATTCCTACGTCTACACACACATTCACTCATTCACCCATACAATCATTCATACATACAATCACTCATCTTTACAACACTATCATATGCACTCATACACCTATACAGACACTCACACTCTGCCACTCATCCATGGAGTTACTCACACACCTAGTCAGTCCTGTAAAGAATCAATCACACTTCCATTTTCTTGTCTATACAGTTAAACATAGAGCACCTTACATTTTCAAACATATAGTAATATATACTTACTTTCTTATACAATCATTGATACAAGTACACATTGATCTGCACAGAGTCACACACCTCCCAGCCAGCCACACACACACTCAGTCTCCCATACAAATACTTGGACAATCAATCAATAACCCATATAGTTAATCATATAGCTACTGATCAACACATGCAGTAGTTTACAGAACAACAGACATAATGATGCACAAATTAAGACAGTTTAGTCACTAACCCATGCACTCAGTGAGACACATTTAATCACTCACTCATACATTCAGTCATGCACCTACTAAATCCTTCGTCCAGACAGTTATACATCTACTCATTCTTCAATATCTAAAACATATTTAAACTTTACAGAAACACACAGTCACTGGATGATGTCATCAGTGATGTCATTTGAGATGTCATCAGTGATGTCATCAGTGATGTCATTTGAGATGTCATCAGTGATGTCATCAGTGATGTCACTGACCATGTCATGAATGATGTAATATGTGACATGATCAGCAGTGGATTGCGGGTGCGCGATATATAGTTAGTGCAACTAACTATATATGGAATTTCAATGGTTTTGTGTGAGTAAAATAAGGTTTTTTAAATGCTAATTCCTAACTATATATGGTCTATAACCTATGGTTTTTTCAGTGAATTTTCAAGGTTTTGTAAATGCTAATTCCTAACTATATATGGTCTATAACCTATGGTTTTTTCAGTGAATATATATATATATATATATATATATATATATATTACCTACTGGCGGTCGCCAGTAGGTATATATAGTTAGGATTTTTTCTCTATGGGTTTTTTGAAAATTCTATGTCTAATAACTTTGGCGTTTGTGGACGGAATCGGCTGAAATTTTCAGGAAAATGGCACATTTTGTTTCTGAGCAGCCCTTGAAAATTTGGGGGGGGTTCGTCCAGTGGGGGCCGAGAAAAAAGGGGGGTCCCAAAACGTGTTTTTAACATTGAGTTTTCCATAGGGCGGTTGGCCTCACTTTTAGCCCGAACGGCTGAATGGATTTGCACGAAACTTGGCAAAATTGTAGGGACTGGTAGCCCGATGTGCCTTTTGTAGGTCTCAATATATTTGCTCCAGTGGATTTTGAGAAATTAACGTTTAAAAAAAGATATATATCTGTAACAGCGGACCGGTTAGCGCTCTGGTTCGCGGACTTTTCGCGCAACGGAGCTTTGTGAAGCGAAGCTGATTGGTTCTCCGGCGTCTGTCAACATTCCAAACAGTCCGTAGCGGCCGCCATCTTGTCTCTCGGTAGGATCGAGAGACAAGAGGAGGTCAAAACAAAGGGGGAAATAACTATAAGGGGGCATAGTAGATCCTCGCTGACCCCCTAGGTTTGATGTGGAGGTTTTAAAAGGGCCCCGCGGGGCAAAAAAAAATAATAATAATAATAATCGAACGGCTGAATGGATTTGCACGAAACTTGGCAAAATTGTAGGGACTGGTAGCCCGATGTGCCTTTGCTAGGTCTCAATATATGTGCTTCAGTGGATTTTGAGAAATTAACGTTCAAAAAAAGATATATATCTGTAACAGCGCACCGCTTCGCGTACTTTTCGCGTTACGGAGCTTTGGGAAGCGAAGCTGATTGGCTCTCCGGTGTCTGTAAACATTCCAAACAGTACGTAGCGGCCGCCATCTTGTCTCTCGGTAGGATCGAGAGACAAGAGGAGGCCAAAGCGAAGGGGCAAATGACCATAAGGGGGCATAGTAGATCCTCGCTGACCCCCTAGGTTTGATGTGGAGGTTTTAAAAGGGCCCCGCGGGGCAAAAAAAAAAAATAATAATAATAATCGAACGGCTGATGACCATAAGGGGGCATGGTAGATCCTCGCTGACCCCCTAGGTTTGATGTGGAGGTTTTAAAAGGGCCCCGCGGGGCAAAAAAAAAAAATAATAATAATAATCGAACGGCTGAATGGATTTGCACGAAACTTGGTAAAATATTAGGGACTGGTAGCCCGATGTGCCTTTGCTATGTCTCAATATATGTGCTTCAGTGCATTTTGAGAAATTAACGTTCAAAAACAAGATATATATCTGTAACAGCGCTCCGCTTCGCGGAGATAAAATTATATCTGTATTACCTAGCTGTTGCTAACACCAGTTAGCGACGGCTAGTAGGAGATAGCGACCATCTTGGGTCCCACTTTGCATGTGAGTGATATTTATCACTAATGACATGCAAAGTGGGCATGCCAAGATGTTAGCGACTGGAAACAGTCGCTAACATCGCTATCTCCTATTATCAACTTTTGGAAATATTCGAGATAAGCGCGAATATCTCCAAAAAGTAACAGCTGCCCTGAGCAGTTCTTAGCCATGTTATCCAATGGGAGGTGGATAACATGGCTAAGAGCATTAGCTCGGTAATGCATGAATATCGCGGAGTTTTCAGCGATATTAATGCATTGCGCTCGTTTTTTATTGTATTTGCGATAAACCTTGATAATAGCAAGGTTTATCTGCGATAATTTCTGACGGTAAAAAAATCTTTGCAATGCATCGTTAGGGATAAATATCGCTTAACTTTGGTAATATGCCCCAACGTCTGTTAACGTTCGATTCGAAGGAAATCAGGAATTGTTGAAAAACATTGTGTGCGCCATCTTGTCTTTTTTCAAATGCCACACTTTTGTCGTGCACGGCAGCCATTTTAGATGCCTTGACCAGATCCACTCTGTGCACGCTGTCGATCCTTAGCATGGCTCCCCACCCTCGCAAGCATCTCCCCCAGGCAGTGGTCACCCCCGCTCTCTGTTTTATGCATGGGTAATAAACCTCCCCCCATCTGCGCTGTTCTTCCCTGAGAATCACACCCTGTGCCCGCCCGACACCTCCCTTTCGCCCTATTCACTACCGCACCCTCTGACACTCCTTTTCCTCTGTGTCCGATTGTCCAGGCCGGTCCTAGGCTATCAGCTAGCCCTGCAGATGTAGTTTATGGCCACAGCTGTAAAGAATCACCCGTCTTCAAAGGAGTTATAGTAGATCAAGGCCCACACTCGATGAGATCCGTCACAGCAGAAGCGTTGCTATTATCTGAAAACCATCCTGTATTGTGATTGGGGAGGGGACCGAGCGTGAAGCGGAAGATTCCAGGGATGACTCTTTGTACATAAAAGTTTTTACAATTATGTGTCACATTAAAAATATATAGCACTCCGACAAAGTAGTAAGATTATAAAACTTTAATAATTTATAAATATATACAAGAAAACAAAAATAGTAATAACATATAAACATTTTTTGAGAAAAACAACGAAGTAGCGGTCGGCTGTGCGAATAGTCCCAACGCAGCACAACGTCCAGATTTCCGGCGTGGGGCGTCGCGGGGGGTGGGTCATCAGTAGCAAACTGTTGTGCGAATAGTTCCAAGGCAGCAGAACGCGCCGAAATCTAGATGACACGTAAGTGATGTCTAGTAAGTTGCCACCCAGCAAATAACGGCGTGGGGCGTCGCGGGGGGTGGGTCATCAGTAGCAAACTGTTGTGCGAATAGTTCCAAGGCAGCAGAACGATGGCACCAAGGTGATGTCCAGTAAGTTGCCGCACTGGTTTTGGTATCCTACAATGCTGCTCCGAATAACGGCGTGGAGCGCCCCGGGGGAGGCGGCGTGAACGGGCCTCTCCAGGTGGAGTCTCATCTGTTTTAGTGGGGCGCCCCTTTACCGTTTCAGTTGCCATTCCGTCCGCTTTTGGTCCACTGTGTCAAAATCCGCCATTCAGCTGAGTTGCGCCCACTCTTGCGGTGCAGCGATAGGCGGCTGTCACAGGACTCTCAAAATGGCGGCAGGCTGTTTCCTTTTTGGGCCTGGTCCACTGAAATGGCCCTGGGACACCTTGGAAATCGGACGCTTGTCTGCTAGGTCTTGGACCCCATTCTCGAAAGCGTCCCCTCCGCCTTGAGAATTCATCAAAAGTTTTGGGGGCCCCGACTCCTGCAGGCTTCTGGTGGGGAGCGGCTGCCATGATTGCTCGCGGAATGACCACGACGGAGCTACGAGATGGTGGTGCTCTCATGGTGACGCCAGTTTAGTCTGAAACATCCAGAAACAAGGTGGGGCTTTCATCGTTTGGGGGGAAAAAAAAGTTTTCATCCAATGAAAAGTGTTGTTTTTAGGTCATATGATCAAGCCTTCCATCATTAGGAAACCAAAAGTAAAATGAACCAATGAAAAGTTTTATAAACAAGTCACATGACCTGTTATGCGGCATAGGGTATAAAATGCGGAGAAAATACGTTGGCACGTGAGGCGGCGTCAGTAGCGGACCGATGTGCGAATAGGCCGAAGGCAATACAACGCGCCAAGATCCGGATGGCACCGAGGTGGTGTCATAGTTGAGAGTTCTGAGCAGCGGTTGTAACACTGTCTGAAGCTTATTTGCAGCTGCTGCAGCTTCACTACGCGCCAAGATCCGGATGGCACCGAGGTGGTGTGTAGGAAGTTGCCGCACTGGTGTGGCCATCCTACAATGCTGAAAGTCGGCGTGGGGCGCCCCGTTGGCCTGTGAGTTTGCGTCAGTAGCGGACCGATGTGCGAATAGGCCGAAGGCAGCACAACGCGCCAAGATCCGGATGGCACCGAGGTGGTGTCTAGTAAGTTGTCGCACTTCTGTGGCCATCCTACAATGTTGAAAGTCGGCGTGGGGCGCCCCGTTGGCCTGTGAGATGGTGTCAGTAGCGGACTGATGTGTGAATGGGGCCAAAGGCAGCGCAACAATATTTTCTACTATATTTCCGGTGTAGAAGACACCACAAGGCGCTGAGATGCCAAGATCCGGATGGCACCGAGGTGGTGTGTAGCAAGTTGCCGCACTGGTGTGGCCATCCTACAATGCTGAAAGTCGGCGTGGGGCGCCCCGTTGGCCTGTGAGATGGCGTCAGTAGCGGACCGATGTGCGAATAGGCCGAAGGCAGCACAACAATATTTTCTGACTGACACCACAAGGCGCTGAGATGCCAAGATCCGGATGGCACCGAGGTGATGTCTAAGTTGCGGACTGATGTGCGAATGGGGCCAAAGGCAGCGTAACAATATTTTTTGTATGGAAGATACCACTAGGCGTTGAGATGCCAAGATTCGGATGGCACTGAGGTGATGTCTAGCAAGTTGGTGTGGTCATCCTACAATGCTGAAACTCGGCGTGGGTCGCCCCATTAGCCTGTGAGATGGCGTCAGTAGCGGACCGATGTGCGAATAGGCCGAAGGCAGCACAACGCGCCAAGATCCGGATGTCACCGTGGTGGTTTCATAGTTGAGAGGCACTTCATCTGCAGTGGGGCGCCGAGATCCGGATGGCACCGAGGTGATGTCTAGCAAGTTGCTGTACTGGTGTGGTCATCCTACAATGCTGAAACTCGGCGTGGGTCGCCCCATTAGCCTGTGAGATGGCGTCAGTAGCGGACCGATGTGCGAATAGGCCGAAGGCAGCACAACGCGCCAAGATCCGGATGTCACCGTGGTGGTTTCATAGTTGAGAGGCACTTCATCTGCAGTGGGGCGCCGAGATCCGGATGGCACCGAGGTGATGTCTAGCAAGTTGCTGTACTTGTGTGGTCATCCTACAATGCTGAAACTCGGCGTGGGTCGCCCCATTAGCCTGTGAGATAGCTGTTCTTTGGATTTGGGCCTGGTCCACCAAAATGGCCCTGGGACACCTTAGAACTCGGACGCTCGATTTTTTTTTCCTTTCCTGTACATGCAAAAAAAGGTAAATGCCCGGTACGTTACACGCTTCATCTGCCACGATGAACTCTCCAGAGGAACCGAAAAAAAATATAGTTGTGGTAACTATACCATGCATCGTCATATGGAGAGGTGGCACCAATTAATTATAGTGCTGCATAAAAGAGAGATTTGGAGGAGAACCCCTGACCTGCTAGTACATTCATCAAAGAAGTGGCACTGAGAGCTTCAGAGGCAAGGGAAACGGTCCCAAATATTTAGAAGAACTTTGGAAAGATTAAAATGACATGTTTAGATTGTGGCAAATTAATTTCATGTGGACAGATGAGTGTTACTCTAATAAATACAGCATATGAACATCATCATAGTCGATGGTTGGTAGAGACATTTTGACTATATCCTGGACCTGCCCGTCCTCGCCCAAAATGGCGCCAGAATAAATGGGACTCGTAACTCCTTGTTGTGTACTGGTTGCAGAACCTTGAAATCACGAGATACGTATGCAGTTTTGAAGCACATGGCGGGCGGGGACGAGAATTGATTGAATATTTCGACATCCCTATTGATATTAAGTTCTGATGTGTTATTGATTACTGTACTGTTGAAAGTTCGAATTAACGTCACCCATGGTACTTGCCCGCAAATGTATATCTAGATAATTTTATTGTAACTGGCCCTGTCGTATTTTAATTATAAAATGTACGTCCACCGATTCCGTAACTGTTAGACACCTTAGTTCTTGCAACCTAATGGCCCGCCCGTTACGTTCCTCTACAGTGTAAATGTCTATTCATCATATACGATTACAGTTTGCTCCGTGGCCGGCCCACGTGGTTATAGGCTCGTATTTGTATAATGAAATTTTCACAATAAAGGTTTTTAAAAGAAAACATGGTAGTAGTATATACATTGGTAAAGTTTTTAATAATAGTCACTGTTTTAGAATCATTAAAAGGCAAGTGAAATAAAGCAGACCAATTACATGAAGGGTAAAAGGTATAATACGAAGGAACGCAGTAAAGATAAATGGTCAAGGGCTGTTGTGTTTTCTATTCCTGCAACATAAAGTGATCGATAAGAATCTCATATTCAGGCGTATCGGCGACTAAGACAGCAGGTCGACCCTCTTTTGCTCAACGGCTCCGTCATGGGACGAAGAAACGCTCTTTTTCTCGAAAAAAGAATATATTTTACTTGCAGGACAGTTGTAAAATTTCCGGGAAAGTACATTAGCCTGGAACATTATAACATATATTTAAGAAAAAATAATGTTCGGAAGTAATGAAAAGCGTAATTTTTAGGTCATATGACCAAGCCTTTCATCATTACAATAAGAAAAGTAAAATGAACCAATGAAAAGTTTTATTAACAAGTCACATGACTTGTTATGCTTACGTTACGCGCTGCGCGCCCCGGATGACTTCCGGATGCGCTAACGCGGCGCGTCATATGACGCATTACGCGACAACGCAGGTACAGAATATAGTCAAAATGTCTCCACCAACCAGCGGTCGGAACACAACCCCTTTCAGCAGGCTAAATAGTTCTGTTAAATGACAACAGAAGGGACAGGCAACAAGAACCATCAGTCAAAGAGGGGAGGGCTAGTTCTTCTCTACCGGGTTACATTGGGGCGCTACCGGAACTGATCGAATTGGTAGTCTACAGTGTTTCTGGATGTTTCAGACTGAAGCTGGGGTTAGCATGAGAGCAGCACCATTTCGTAGCTCCGTCGTGGTCATTCCGCAACCAATCATGGCAGCCGTTCTTTATCGTTATTTTGGGCGGGGTGGGTGGCGGAGCCGAGCTGTTTTGCAGCCATCATTGTGTGGAGTTCAGTTCATCTCACTAGTTTTGTATTTGTCATGAGGGGTTGTTCCTAATGTTTCTATTTTAGCGAGGTCAAAAAGAGATCCCATTAGTGGCCTACTGATTTTGCTCGATTCCTTTTCTTTTTTTTTACACGATTTTTCGTTATCTGCAAAGACTAAACAGAGTATTGCGACTCTGTGTTTGTTTGTAAATAGAGAATGAACCAAAGAGAACTAATTCTAAAACAGTAAATACTTGGATAACAATGAATCAAATGGAGAGAGAAGCAGGCACGACGGATTACAATGGGGGCAAAGACCTGCGTTAACTACCTTTCACTATCTGCAAAGAGAGAGTACTCCTAATAGAAATGAGGGGGGGGGGGGCACCATTCAAAGCAGATCAGTGTGCATAAACACGAAAATGTTTTCACTTACCACGTACTTGACATTCGACAGCTTATGATATTTGCTATTAAAAAACCATTGAAATTCACTGAAAAAACCATAGGTTATAGACCATATATAGTTAGGAATTAGCATTTACAAAACCTTGAAAATTCACTGAAAAAACCATAGGTTATAGACCATATATAGTTAGGAATTAGCATTTAAAAAACCTTATTTTACTCACACAAAACCATTGAAATTCCATATATAGTTAGTTGCACTAACTATATATCGCGCACCTGCAATCCACTGCTGATGATGTCACATATTACATCATTCATGACATGGTCAGTGACATCACTGATGACATCACTGATGACATCTCAAATGACATCACTGATGACATCACTAATGACATCTCATTTGACATCATTCTTGTGCTAATACGATAAACCTCTTCAGACTCTAATATAATCTTAGATACACTCAGTGTATACAGACACTCACACACTTCCACTCATCCATGGAGTTACTCACACACCCAGTCAGTCATGCAAAGAAACAATCTCATCTCCATTTCTTCAACTATACAGTTAAGCACACCTTACTTATTGAAACATATACTAACACATATTTACTCTCTTATACAATCCCTGATACAAGTTCACAATGATCGATACAACCACTCACTCATTCGGTGGCTCTCATGCACAGTTATTTATATATGCCAACTCTCACATGTACTGTGTTTTACATATGTACTTACTATGACATGTAGCATTGAGATATCCATTTACTCATCAATACACTCATGCACACAGTCAACTGCCCATGTAGCTGTTTCCACATGCACTCTTGAACTCATACACCTAGTGAATAAACTGTTCACACATCTATGCATAGAGTCACACACCTTTCAGCCACCCCCACACAAACTCAATCTCCCATAGAAATACTTGGGCAAGCAATTAATAACACATATAGCCTCTCGTATAGCTAATGATCAACACATGCAGCAGTTTACAGAACAACAGACATAATGATGCACAAATTAAGACAGTTTAGTCACTAACCCATGCATTCAGTGAGACACATTTAATCACTCACTCATACAGTCAGTCACGCACCTACTAAATCCTTCATCCAGACACTTATACATCCACTCATTCTTCAATATGTAAGATATATTTTAACTTTACAGAAACATACAGTCACTGGATGTTGTCATCAGTGATGTCATCAGTGATGTCATTTGAGATGTCATCAGTGATGTCATCAGTGATGTCACTGACCATGTCATGAATGATGTAATATGTGACATCATCAGCAGTGGATTGCAGGTGCGCGATATATAGTTAGTGCAACTAACTATATATGGAATTTCAATGGTTTTGTGTGAGTAAAATAAGGTTTTTTAAATGCTAATTCCTAACTATATATGGTCTATAACCTATGGTTTTTTCAGTGAATATATATATATATATATATATATATATATTAAACACACATCCCTCCTTCACGCTGGAAAAAGGTGCACTGACTCAGGCTGTAGTGCTTTTAAAAACCGTTTATTCCGGGAAAGTACACAGAAGCAGCAAGCTCACAGTCCCAACGTTTCTGCTCCGTAGAGCCTTGATCACGGGATGAAGTCTTTGCATTTTTGAATTGCCCACGTGCTTCCTTTTAAAGCGCAGGCCGTATTCTATTGCAAGCTGCGCAGGGGAAACAGCTTGCTGCTTCTGTGTACTTTCCCGGAATAAACGGTTTTTAAAAGCACTACAGCCTGAGTCAGTGCACCTTTTTCCAGCGTGAAGGAGGGATGTGTGTTTAATTGATTGCTGGAAGCCTCGCACCAGCAGCACTGGCCGCCCTGTCAAGGTCGTGGGCTCCCTGCGTGGCAATGTGGTGTTTATTCAATTGTTGGAGCCTGACCTGCTTGCTCCCGGAGAACATTAAGGATTCCCTGAGGCTGGCGAGTAAGGGAAGCATTGGGAAGAAATTCCGGTTTGTGGGCTGCTGTTGCTTTTAATAAGTGAGTGGAAAACGAACAAACAGACTATGCAGCTCTAGCTGACTTATTTCATATGTGCGAGGGAAACCATGAAATTGGAAAAAATGTGCTCAGCGCTAGAATATTGAAAGTTATGGATTTAAACGGCGCTGTTCACGTTCCTTTCAAAGTGAACTACTGTTTCTCCTGCGCAGCTTGCAATAGAATACGGCCTGCGCTTTAAAAGGAAGCACGTGGGCAATTCAAAAATGCAAAGACTTCATCCCGTGATCAAGGCTCTACGGAGCAGAAACGTTGGGACTGTGAGCTTGCTGCTTCTGTGTACTTTCCCGGAATAAACGGTTTTTAAAAGCACTACAGCCTGATTCAGTGCACCTTTTTCCAGCGTGAAGGAGGGATGTGTGTTTAATTGATTGCTGGAAGCCTCGCACCAGCAGCACTGGCCGCCCTGTCAAGGTCGTGGGCTCCCTGCGTGGCAATGTGGTGTTTATTCAATTGTTGGAGCCTGACCTGCTTGCTCCCGGAGAACATTAAGGATTCCCTGAGGCTGGCGAGTAAGGGAAGCATTGGGAAGAAATTCCGGTTTGTGGGCTGCTGTTGCTTTTAATAAGTGAGTGGAAAACGAACAAACGGACTATGCAGCTCTAGCTGACTTATTTCATATGTGCGAGGGAAACCATGAAATTGGAAAAAATGTGCTCAGCGCTAGAATATTGAAAGTTATGGATTTAAACGGCGCTGTTCACGTTCCTTTCAAAGTGAACTACTGTTTCCCCTGCGCAGCTTGCAATAGAATACGGCCTGCGCTTTAAAAGGAAGCACGTGGGCAATTCAAAAATGCAAAGACTTCATCCCGTGATCAAGGCTCTATGGAGCAGAAACGTTGGGACTGTGAGCTTGCTGCTTCTGTGTACTTTCCCGGAATAAACGGTTTTTAAAAGCACTACAGCCTGAGTCAGTGCACCTTTTTCCAGCGTGAAGGAGGGATGTGTGTTTAATTGATTGCTGGAAGCCTCGCACCAGCAGCACTGGCCCCCCTGTCAAGGTCGTGGGCTCCCTGCGTGGCAATGTGGTGTTTATATATATATATATATATATATATACTTGAAGATGAAGGATCACGACATTCCAAATGGAATCTTCACTCATGATGCTTTTTGAAAATTCAGCTGTGTCATCTGTGCAGCCACTGAGCTTACCATCTTGAAACTACCTGAGGAAGGCGGAAGCTGAAACGTTGTAGTGGAAATATATTTTTGTTCTTTGGTGGATCTATCTGTTTGAGTCACTTCTTTCTTATATATATATATATATATATATATATATATATATATATATATTCACGCTCCAGGTTGTCCACCTTGTGAGTAGCACGCGAGCAGCAGCTTTATTTATGTGTAGGTGAGGACGGGGATCCGCTCGTAGACGCCGCTCCGTAATGGATCTGCCCGACGCGTTTCGAAGCTCCATCTGCTTCTCTTCAGGGGCTTTAACGGAAGCGGTGTGCGCACCCGCTACACTTCTCCAATTTCATATAACTCACCCGCCAATGGGAGGCTCCAATGAGACTTCTGGGAAGTGTAGTGCGGAAAGCACACAATCAAGTCCTGTATGGACTCCACGAGTGGGCCCGTCCTCGATCCCATGTACGGCTGCTACTTCACTGCTGTGACCCCCACGTTAACGGGGTGGTGCATACTCTGCGGCTGGACTGCCGCATATAGATTCACGCTCCAGGTTGTCCACCTTGTGAGTAGCACGCGAGCAGCAGCTTTATTTATGTGTAGGTGAGGACGGGGATCCGCTCGTAGACGCCGCTCCGTAATGGATCTGCCCGACGCGTTTCGAAGCTCCATCTGCTTCTCTTCAGGGGCTTTAACGGAAGCGGTGTGCGCACCCGCTACACTTCTCCAATTTCATATAACTCACCCGCCAATGGGAGGCTCCAATGAGACTTCTGGGAAGTGTAGTGCGGAAAGCACACAATCAAGTCCTGTATGGACTCCACAAGTGGGCCCGTCCTCGATCCCATGTACGGCTGCTACTTCACTGCCGTGACCCCCACGTTAACGGGGTGGTGCATACTCTGCGGCTGGACTGCCGCATATAGATTCACGCTCCAGGTTGTCCACCTTGTGAGTAGCACGCGAGCAGCAGCTTTATTTATGTGTAGGTGAGGACGGGGATCCGCTCGTAGACGCCGCTCCGTAATGGATCTGCCCGACGCGTTTCGAAGCTCCATCTGCTTCTCTTCAGGGGCTTTAACGGAAGCGGTGTGCGCACCCGCTACACTTCTCCAATTTCATATAACTCACCCGCCAATGGGAGGCTCCAATGAGACTTCTGGGAAGTGTAGTGCGGAAAGCACACAATCAAGTCCTGTATGGACTCCACGAGTGGGCCCGTCCTCGATCCCATGTACGGCTGCTACTTCACTGCCGTGACCCCCACGTTAACGGGGTGGTGCATACTCTGCGGCTGGACTGCCGCATATAGATTCACGCTCCAGGTTGTCCACCTTGTGAGTAGCACGCGAGCAGCAGCTTTATTTATGTGTAGGTGAGGACGGGGATCCGCTCGTAGACGCCGCTCCGTAATGGATCTGCCCGACGCGTTTCGAAGCTCCATCTGCTTCTCTTCAGGGGCTTTAACGGAAGCAGTGTGCGCACCCGCTACACTTCTCCAATTTCATATAACTCACCCGCCAATGGGAGGCTCCAATGAGACTTCTGGGAAGTGTAGTGCGGAAAGCACACAATCAAGTCCTGTATGGACTCCACGAGTGGGCCCGTCCTCGATCCCATGTACGGCTGCTACTTCACTGCCGTGACCCCCACGTTAACGGGGTGGTGCATACTCTGCGGCTGGACTGCCGCATATAGATTCACGCTCCAGGTTGTCCACCTTGTGAGTAGCACGCGAGCAACCTTGGAGCGTGAATATATATATATATATATATATATATATATTACCTACTGGCGGTCGCCAGTAGGTATATATAGTTAGGATTTTTTCTCTATGGGATTTTTGAAAATTCTATGTCTAATAACTTTGGCGTTTGTGGACGGAATTGGCTGAAATTTTCAGGAAAATGGAACATTTTGTTTCTGAGCAGATACTGAAAATTTGGGGGGGGTTTGTCAAAGGGGGGCTGAGAAAAAAGGGGGGTCCCAAAACGTGTTTTTCCCATGTTAATTTCCATTAGGCGGTTGGCCTCACTTTTAGCCCGAACGGCTGAATGGATTTGCACGAAACTTGGCAAAATTGTAGGGACTGGTAGCCCGATGTGCCTTTGCTAGGTCTCAATATATGTGATCCAGTGGATTTTGAGAAATTAACGTTCAAAAAAAGATATATATCTGTAAGCGCGCTCCGGGCAGCGCTCCGGTTCGCGTACCTGACGCGTAACGGAACTTTGCGTAGCGAAGCTGATTGGCTCTCCGGTGTCTGTCAACATTCTAAACAGTCCAGAGCGGCCGCCATCTTGTCTCTCGGTAGGATCGAGAGACAAGAGGAGGCAAAAACAAAGGGGGAAATGACCATAAGGGGGCATAGTAGATCCTCCCTGACCCCCTAGGTTTGATGTGGAGGCTTTAAAAGGGCCCCGCGGGGGGAGCGCCCGGTACGCGCACCGGGAAGCGCTCTGGGGAGCGTACTATAAGGAAAAAAGAATGATAGACTTTTCAAATATTGTATGTTAATTGATTGTTTGTTTTGTTGATTTTTTTTATTTCTTTATTTTTTAAGCAATTATTTATTATTGTGATTGTGTTTCAAAATTTAATAAAATGTCTAACATTTCACTGTCTGAAATGTCGTTATTTTCATTGAACATAGCTTGTAATTTTTGAGTGTGTAAAATGTCCTCATTTTCAAGGAGGACATCTACTGATTGCACACATTGCAGTAGTTCTTGGTCCCAAGTTTCATCCATAAATTCAATGTCATTTGGATCAATGATTTCTTGGTTGGTCTCTGCAAGGACAATTTCAAATGAAACTTTCTGTTCGCCTTCCATTTTGTCTGAAATTTGCATAAAAAAAATATATATTATTAGAGATAGGGCACTGTTGGGATTAATTTTAGATAGGTAGTTTTTAACAGTGAATTTATCTTTGGGCAGTGTATAGTATCAGAGTGGAAGTAGGAATATAAAAAAGTGTATGTGATTTAACGTAAGTAAATTCATAATTATACAAGAGAAGCCTAAGTCCATCCATAACTATAACAGAGAAGTCTATCTAAATCTATAACTACTACAGAGGGATAGTATATAACTATCAGAAAAAGTTTACCATATTAACTTAAAGTGCACAATATACTTCAGTTTTTAAAATAACAACTTACCTTTAAAAAGAAGTTGAAGTTATTAGTGAAAATCCTATTGAAATGTACACCAGGAAGTAGTAGTCAAAATGGCTGTGTTTCCTTCTCTTCCTTTATATATATTCAGGTACATAACCAATCAAATGTCAGGTAAAAAAAAATAGAAAATGAAAGTAACATTTTAATTGGTTGTCAATTCCAACACTTCAGATGTGTTTTGTGAAGTAATTTACCTCAGGGTATTTAGAGAGGTCTACAGGCTAAATGGCTAAATGGAATTCCAACCAAATTTGTGAAAATGGTAGGGATTGGTATGTAGTATGAGCTAATCTATATTTGGTGAAAGTGTCTCCAGGGTTTCTTCTGTAAATTACTTTCCCACCTTTTTTGATGGAGCGCTTCCCGGTGAGCGCCCCGGTACGCGAACCGGCAGCGTTACGGGAGTCCACCATTTTGTGTTTCGGTCGAATTAAGATACAAGATGGAGGGCAAATAATGTTCAGAATGGGTAGAAGGGGGCACGGTAGACGTATCTTGACCCCCTAGGTTTTCTGAGGGTGGCTGAGGAGGCCCATATGTGCGGAAAAAAAACATTTTTTTTAAAAATTTCGCGTGGTTAGCTTCCGGTTCGCGTACCGGGTAGCGCTCCGGGGAGCGTACTTTGTTGAAAATTTGTGAAAAAAGTTAGAGTAAAATAATAATTGTGAGTGATCAGATGTAGGGTAGCTCTGAGAAGAGCTTTTGGGTTTATGGCACATTTAGGTACTTATAAGTAGGTACCAATGCACAGTCCTAAATTCAAAATGAAAACTCTGTTGCCCTCATCTGAGAAGTGAACTCCATCTCCTCTGTAGATATCTTGCATGTAGTAACGCAAGTTATTGTTGTACATGGAGCCCATTCCATGGTCTCTCATGTAAGCTGAAACAGATTTGTTTACATGCTTCCTCGACTTCTCAATTTGTGGACAAAATTGGTTCGACCACCTCCATTTCTGTCTTTGGCATATATTTGAATATACCAAGGCAGTTTGAGGAAAAAGTGCCATCAATTGCTCAAAGGTGTCCTTTAAAAGCATTTCCAGACCTACACCAGTCAAAGTGCCCAAGTCATTTCCTCCACAGTGCACAATTAACAGGTCAGGTTTAGGCAAATGCATAAAGGTTTTCACCAATGGTATCAATTGGTGACATTTTAATCCTCTGTGGCCAAACCACTTAATTTCCACATCTTGTAAATTGAGGTTAGGTAAATTTCTGTTCTCAGCATACCTTTGAGCCCAGTAGATGTAACTATGTCCAACAATCCAGACAGAAAACATGGTGAGAGGAGGTTCTGCTGCAGTCAGATGAAGTGTGGCAATGAAATGGGAGTTGAAAAAATAAGAGTTTAAAATGAAAAAAACTGTGGAGTTTCTGTGTTAAGGAAGCAGTAGCAGTGATTGGTGGATTTTGATTGCTGAAAACAGAAAGTTAGGGTGCATGGATGTGTTGTTTGAAAGGTGTAATTTGAATGGTCAAGAAAAAATCATTTAATGAAAGATTGCACTGGATACGCAGGTGCACTGAGAGTTCAGAGTTCAATTGAAACATTGTTGTGTGAACTTGCAAACATGAGAGGTCTTTCAGGAGGTGGTTGCTATGCAAAAAAGGCAGAAAGGCCAGAGGGGGGAAGGGTGTTGATTTGAAAAAAGTGAGGGAAGAGTTTTGATTGGGTGACATGAGAGATATGTGTGATGAGTTACAGCATTTCTGTGCTTTTCATAGCTGCAGACTCTGGAGTGCATACCTTTTGCTCTGCTAAAGACAAGTTGGTGTGTTTCTGAGACTGTTTTGAAACTCATAAAGTATTTGCTAAGGTGAGAAAAGATTCATTTAATTTAGGTAGAGAATAGTATGGTTTAGGGAGAAAATTATGAAGAAAGTTGTGTATTTAAAATGTTGCTTTGTGTCAAGTGTTTTACAAATAGATTTTGTTTCTTTGTGTTACATAGCCATGTTAAAAGTGATGCAAAAAAAGTGCAAGGGTCTTACAAAAATGCTTTCATGTGTCTTAGGGTATTTTAACTCACTTCCCCGTGAATGTATGAATATAATTGTTTTACAAGATGTGTTTAAAAACGTTTTTAAAAATCAATTAGGTTTCTTGATATGTACTGCTAGAGTTTCATAGGTTGCTTGGGGCATATTTTCAAGGCTTTTGACTTCCTTTGATGTAATTTTTCCCATTTTAATTTAAGACCTTTCCCTGTGGTGCAAGGTCCTTGTAAATATGCCCCCATCTGTGCTTGGCAAATTTAGATTTTAATTCTTTGACTAACATAGCCATGTTAAAAGTGACCCAAAAATGTTGCAAGGGCATTAAAAAAAACGCTTTCATGTGTCTTAGGCCATTTTAAGTCATTTCCCCTTGAATGTAGGTATCTAATTGATTTAGTTGATGTGTTTAAAAACGATTTTTGAAATCAATTAGGTTTCTTGATATGTACTGCTAGAGCTTCATAGGTTGCTTGGGGCATATTTATAAGGCCTTTGTGTCTCTCTGATGTTATTTTTCCCATTTTAATTTAAGACCTTTCCCTGTGGTGCAAGGTCCTTGTAAATACGCCCCCATGTGTGCTTGGCAAATTTAGATCTTGATTATTTGACTTACATAGCCATGTTAAAAGTGATCTAAAAATGGAGCAAGGGCTTAAAAAAAACGCTTTCATGTGTCTTAGGGTATTTTAAGTAACTTCCCCATGAATGTATGAATATAATTGCTTTACAAGTTGTGTTTAAAAACGTTTTTTGAAATCAATTAGGTTTCTTGATATGTAATGCTAGAGGTTCATAGGTTGCTTGGGGCATATTTATAAGGCCTTTGAGTCTCTCTGATGTTATTTTTCCCATTTTAATTTAAGACCTTTCCATGTGGTGCAAGGTCCTTGTAAATACGCCCCCATCTGTGCTTGGCAAATTTAGATCTTGATTATTTGACTTACATAGCCATGTTAAAAGTGATCTAAAAATGGAGCAAGGGCTTAAAAAAAAACGCTTTCATGTGTCTTAGGGCATTTTAAGTCACTTCCTGATGAATGTAGGTATATAATTTATTTAGATGATGTGTTTAAAAACGATTTTAAAAATCAATTAGGTTTCTTGATATGTAATGCTAGAGCTTCATAGGTTGCTTGGGGCATATTTATAAGGCCTTTGAGTCTCTCTGATGTTATTTTTCCCATTTTAATTTAAGACCTTTCCCTGTGGTGCAAGGTCCTTGTAAATACGCCCCCATGTGTGCTTGGCAAATTTAGATTTTGATTTTTTGACTTACATAGCCATGTTCCATACAGTTGTAACCTTCTGTGTAGTCTTTGATATGCTAGACTCCATCTGCACTATGAGATACCTAAGCAAAGGAAACACAGGTGATGTGATTGTGAAATGAGGAAAAGAAACTCCACATTTTTCAATTACATCACATGTGTTTCCTAAGTTTACGAATGACATTGTGCAGATGAGGTTTAGGTCTGTCCACGGACACAGAAAAGGTCTGGCCTTTGTTCAAGAGTGAAGTGGACATGACTTACTTCATTGGTAGGGCTTCACATGTATTATCTCCTCTGTACTCTTCAAAAAGCGTAAATTTCATCTGCAACCCTGAGTAGGCCTCACCTCAAACAAACCTCTGGATAGGGCACACCTTATCGTCATCCTGAATCAATCATTTAAAATATTAGGGACAGATTTATGATAGGTGTATGCCTCTTTTGCGTCACTGTGCGTCACTTTTGTGACGCAGCGGCGGTGCAAAAGATTTGCTATGTGGTGACATATTTACAACCTGATGCATCTAGGCAGATGTGTCATGCTGTAAAGTCCCGTGCCACATAAAACCGATGCAGCAGTGATGCAAAAGATGCACCATGTTGCAAGACAGGCCTCATTTCATCTCCAACAAGATAAGAAGCTGAATCTTCTCTAAATGTCAAAATTGTTGTATTCACTGCTCAACTTATGTGTACTCTTTGATATGCTAGAGTCCATCTGCACTATGAGATACCTAAGCAAAGGAAACACAGGTGATGTGATTGTGAAATGAGGAAAAGAAACTCCACATTTTTCTATTACATCACCTGTGTTTCCTAAGTTTATGAATGACATTGTGCAGATGAGGTTTAGGTCTGTCCACGGACACAGAAGAGGTCTGGCCTTTGTTCAAGAGTGAAGTCGACATGACTTACTTCATTGGTAGGTCTTCACATGTATTATATCCTCTATACTCTTCAACAAGCGTAAATTTAATCTGCAACCCTGAGTAGGCCTTACCTTAAACAAACCTCTGGATAGGCCACACCTTAATGTCATCCTGAATCAATCATTTAACATGTTAGGGACAGATTTATGATAGGTGTATGACTCTTTTGCGTCACTGTGCGTCACTTTTGTGACGCAGCGGCGGTGCAAAAGATTTGCTATGTGGCGACATATTTAAAAATTGATGCATCTAGGCAGATGTGTCATGTTGTAAAGTCCCGTGCCACATGAAACCGATGCAGCAGTGATGGAAAAGATGCACCATGTTGCAAGACAGGCCTCATTTCATCTCCAACAAGATAAGAAGCTGAATCTTATGTAAATGTCAAAATTGTTGTATACACTGCTCAGCTTATGTGTACTCTTTGATATGCTAGAGTCCATCTGCAGTATGAGATACTTAAGCAAAGGAAACACAGGTGATGTGATTGTGAAATGAGGAAAAGAAACTCCACATTTTTCAATTACATCACCTGTGTTTCCTAAGTTTACGAATGACATTGTGCAGATGAGGTTTAGGTCTGTCCACGGACACAGAAGAGGTCTGGCCTTTGTTCAAGAGTGAAGTGGACATGACTTACTTCATTGGTAGGCCTTTACATATATTATCTCCTCTGTACTCTTCAACAAGTGTAAATCTCATCTGCAACCCTGAGTAGGCCTCACCTCAAACAACGCTCTGGATAGGCCTCACCTTATCGTCATCCTGAATCAATCATTTAAAATGTTAGGGACAGATTTATGATAGGTGTGTGTCTCTTTTGCGCCGCTGTGCGTCACTTTTGTGACGCAGCGGCGGTGCAAAAGATTTGCTATGTGGCGACATATTTACAACTTGATGCATCTAGGCAGATGTGTCATGCTGTAAAGTCCCGTGCCACATGAAACCGATGCAGCAGTGATGTAAAACATGCACCATGTTGCAAGACAGGCCTCATTTCATCTCCAACAAGATAAGAAGCTGAATCTTCTGTAAATGTCAAAATTGTTGTATACACTGCTCAACTTATGTGTACTCTTTCATGTGCTAGAGTCCATCTGCACTATGAGATACCTAAGCAAAGGAAACACAGGTGATGTGATTGTGAAATGAGGAAAAGAAACTCCACATTTTTCAATTACATCACCTGTGTTTCCTAAGTTTACGAATGACATTGTGCAGATGAGGTTTAGGTCTGTCCACGGATACAGAAGAGGTCTGGCCTTTGTTCAAGAGTGAAGTGGACATGACTTACTTCATTGGTAGGGCTTCACATGTATTATCTCCTCTGTACTCTTCAAAAAGCGTAAATTTCATCTGCAACCCTGAGTAGGCCTCACCTCAAACAAACCTCTGGATAGGGCACACCTTATCGTCATCCTGAATCAATCATTTAAAATATTAGGGACAGATTTATGATAGGTGTATGCCTCTTTTGCGTCACTGTGCGTCACTTTTGTGACGCAGCGGCGGTGCAAAAGATTTGCTATGTGGTGACATATTTACAACTTGATGCATCTAGGCAGATGTGTCATGCTGTAAAGTCCTGTGCCACATGAAACCGATGCAGCAGTGATGCAAAAGATGCACCATGTTGCAAGACAGGCCTCATTTCATCTCCAACAAGATAAGAAGCTGAATCTTCTCTAAATGTCAAAATTGTTGTATTCACTGCTCAACTTATGTGTACTCTTTGATATGCTAGAGTCCATCTGCACTATGAGATACCTAAGCAAAGGAAACACAGGTGATGTGATTGTGAAATGAGGAAAAGAAACTCCACATTTTTCTATTACATCACCTGTGTTTCCTAAGTTTATGAATGACATTGTGCAGATGAGGTTTAGGTCTGTCCACGGACACAGAAGAGGTCTGGCCTTTGTTCAAGAGTGAAGTGGACATGACTTACTTCATTGGTAGGTCTTCACATGTATTATCTCCTCTATACTCTTCAACAAGCGTAAATTTAATCTGCAACCCTGAGTAGGCCTTACCTTAAACAAACCACTGGATAGGCCACACCTTAATGTCATCCTGAATCAATCATTTAACATGTTAGGGACAGATTTATGATAGGTGTATGACTCTTTTGCGTCACTGTGCGTCACTTTTGTGACGCAGCGGCGGTGCAAAAGATTTGCTATGTGGCGACATATTTAAAAATTGATGCATCTAGGCAGATGTGTCATGCTGTAAAGTCCCGTGCCACATGAAACCGATGCAGCAGTGATGGAAAAGATGCATCATGTTGCAAGACAGGCCTCATTTCATCTCCAACAAGATAAGAAGCTGAATCTTATGTAAATGTCAAAATTGTTGTATACACTGCTCAGCTTATGTGTACTCTTTGATATGCTAGAGTCCATCTGCACTATGAGATACCTAAGCAAAGGAAACACAGGTGATGTGATTGTGAAATGAGGAAAAGAAACTCCACATTTTTCAATTACATCACCTGTGTTTCCTAAGTTTACGAATGACATTGTGCAGATGAGGTTTAGGTCTGTCCACGGACACAGAAGAGGTCTGGCCTTTGTTCAAGAGTGAAGTGGACATGACTTACTTTATTGGTAGGCCTTTACATATATTATCTCCTCTGTACTCTTCAACAAGTGTAAATCTCATCTGCAACCCTGAGTAGGCCTCACCTCAAAGAAACCTCTGGATAGGCTACACCTTATCGTCATCCTGAATCAATCATTTAAAATGTTAGGGACGATTTATGATAGGTGTGTGTCTCTTTTGCGCCGCTGTGCGTCACTTTTGTGACGCAGCGGCGGTGCAAAAGATTTGCTATGTGGTGACATATTTACAACTTGATGCATCTAGGCAGATGTGTCATGCTGTAAAGTCCCGTGCCACATGAAACCGATGCAGCAGTGATGGAAAAGATGCACCATTTTGCAAGACAGGCCTCATTTCATCTCCAACAAGATAAGAAGCTGAATCTTCTGTAAATGTCAAAATTGTTGTATACACTACTCAGCTTATGTGTACTCTTTCATATGCTAGAGTCCATCTGCACTATGAGATACCTAAGCAAAGGAAACACAGGTGATGTGATTGTGAAATGAGGAAAAGAAACTCCACATTTTTCAATTACATCACCTGTGTTTCCTAGGTTTACGAATGACATTGTGCAGATGAGGTTTAGGCCTGTCCACGGACACAGAAGAGGTCTGGCCTTTGTTCAAGAGTGAAGTGCACATGACTTACTTCATTGGTAGGCTTTCACATGTATTATCTCCTCTGTACTCTTCAACAAGCGTAAATTTCATCTGCAACCCTGAGTAGGCCTCACCTTAAACAAACCTCTGGATAGGTCACACCTTATCGTCATCCTGAATCAATCATTTAAAATGTTAGGGACAGATTTATGATAGGTGTATGCCTCTTTTGCGTCACTGTGCGTCACTTTTGTGACGCAGCGGCGGTGCAAAAGATTTGCTATGTGGTGACATATTTACAACTTGATGCATCTAGGCAGATGTGTCATGCTGTAAAGTCCCGTGCCACATGAAACCGATGCAGGAGTGATGCAAAAGATGCACCATGTTGCAAGACAGGCCTCATTTCATCTCCAACAAGATAAGAAGCTGAATCTTCTGTAAATGTCAAATTTGTTGTATACACTGCTCAACTTATGTGTACTCTTTGATATGCTAGAGTCCATCTGCACTATGAGATACCTAAGCAAAGGAAACACAGGTGATGTGATTGTGAAATGAGGAAAAGAAACTCCACATTTTTCAATTACATCACCTGTGTTTCCTAAGTTTACGAATGACATTGTGCAGATGAAGTTTAGGTCTGTCCATGGACACAGAAAAGGTCTGGCCTTTGTTCAAGAGTGAAGTGGATATGACTTACTTCATTGGTAGGCCTTCACATGTATTATCTCCTCTGTACTCTTCAACAAGCGTAAATTTCATCTGCAACTCTGAATAGGCCTCACCTCAAACAAACCTCTGGATAGGCCACACTTTATCGTAATCTTGAATCAATCATTTAAAATGTTAGGGACAGATTTATGATAGGTGTATGTCTCTTTTACGTCACTGTGCGTCACTTTTGTGACGCAGCGGCGGTGCAAAACATTTGCTATGTGGCGACATATTTACAACTTGATGCATCTAGGCAGATGTGTCATGCTGTAAAGTCCTGTGCCACATGAAACCTGCGTCAGTTTTCATATAAGTGTTTTGTTGCAAGGTATGCATTAATTTGCATGAAAGCCCTGTAAAACTAACACAGTGAAATTGAGAAGATTTCACTGAGTCAGCTTTATAGCATTGTTGAATCAAATCCTTACGCCTGTTTGAAACAGGCATAAGAAGTGATGCACCATGCAATGTGAGGCTTCCTCCTGTGCATTGCAGTAGACATGTCGCGCTTATGACGTGATTCCTGCAATGTGCTGCTTTTGCGGCACAGATGCGTGACGCATCTGTGCTGTTTTTGCTCAATGGTGCTCCACATTGTAAATGCGGCACACTATGGATGGCAGAGCAGCGGTGCACATTAACTGATGCATCCGTGGGGATGCGCCACTTAGCATAAATCTGCCCCTGTACATTTAAGTATGAGCAGGGGACACAGAGTCGGTGAGGCTTATCCAAGGTTAAGAAGAGATGAGTCCTGTTCACTGAAAACTTGGACATAGGCCTCACCTCCTCAGCATCGCTGGACATGGCTAAATAATAGCTGCAAAATGTTACTCTTGTTAAACAAATTTACTATTATAATCTCTGAGATTTGTCTCTTACTCTGCAACATCTCATTGTTGTTCTCTTTCTTTAAAGATAACGACAAAATCAACATGAGTGACAATCAGCAATCAGTTGATCTCGACCTCATCATTGAACTTGTAATTGAAACGTCAGTGGAAGTAGATCCCTTGGATGATTTAAATCCTGAGGATGATGAAGAATATGATGAGGATGCCGATTTGTCAGAATTGTATGACATAGGGTGGGAAGCTGACCTGCTTGAGCCTATGGAACTATAAACATTTATTTTTAAAATTTACAATAAATGAAAAGTAAAAATGTAAACTGTTTAATTTTAAATTAAACACACCTTCAAAAACAGGTTATGTGTAGTGTCTTCAATAAAATATTAAAATATGCTCATAAAATTAGATCAGATTCACATATAAAACAGGACAGGTAAAATGAAGAAGAATTCCATTTCTTTTCTGCTATTTCTGTATTCTAAATTTGCCAAAGCACTAAAAAATATTATATGTAAAAATGTTAAGTAGTGTGTTAAGTTTTTGATGACTGTTATTGATTTACTGTTTGGTAATAGTGGTTAATAAAAAATTTTATTATATTTTACCACAGATTCAACTGCAGATCATTTCAAATTTTGAGAATGCCAACTAAGGAGAGAATGAGAAAGGCTACAAAACGTCAAAGACAGCAGGTCCATCATTTACAGCAGCAGGAACACGACGTCGCTACGGGTGTGTCATCAGGTCGAGGGCTGTGGATGGGTGCCGGCCGTTTTATCAAGAACGGCCTACTGGGACACAGTGCCCACTCCCTCTTCCATTGGACTAACAGGACCCTCAGTCCAACACCAGTTCCATTTTTGACTCAGCATACGGACTGAGCATTTATTGTGAGCAAGGTGACATGAATCTCCATACCACCCAAGAACTCCATTGACACTTCTTCCTCTGTTAACCGCTAACAAACTTATATCAAGATCTCGTCTTGTATAATCAACCTTTGAAAGAACAACTATAGAACAGGATTACATTAGCCGGGAAGGTGACCACTGGACCCCGCTTCCTCACATGTTCTTCCCCATATGCGACGTCCAACTGATTTAAAGCCCTGAAGAAGTCCCAGTTTGGGACGAAACGCGTCGGCTGTATGTGTTTTATTGCCTGTTGAAAATAAAGATTCAAAGAAGAACTCCAACATCTCTGAGAAATATCTCCTTATTTTGCTTAAACATCGTTTGCACTTACTGTTTTATGTTTTGTGGTGCACCTTTGCTGCTGTTTGTTCTGAATTAAAATTCCCTAGGGAATAGGCACGGTGATGATGGGTGCCATTCAGTGTGCACACAACCCCCTTGATTAAACTTAAGGGTTAAGATACCTCACGGGGGAAAGTTAGTCAGGTGCTTACTCCAGGCAGGGTCCATCATTTATTCCGTTTTTTCCATCATTTACAGCAGCAGTCCTCTACAATAAAAAATCATCAAGTCACCAAGAAAGCACCGGGTAAGACCACGAAAACATTCATAAGAAACATTTCTAGAAAAAAAAGTAGTACTACAGAAAATGTTTTTGTCCAGAAAAAGAGAAGCAATTTAAACGGAAAGGAAAGGCCAATCAAAAAAGTTACTGCTAGAGCAAGAGATAACTCTGTGCATGATAGTAGAAGGAAACAACAGTTTAGGGACATTCGTAAACGAATGTTCCGCAACAGGATAATTGGCAATTTGTTAAAAAATATTAAGAAAGGTCAACAGAAAGTGGTTTTTTATAAGAGAAAAAAAAAGTTGAGAAAGTTATTGATCAGGCATTTGAAATTAAACGAAAGTTATTTATTTTGATAATCAATAGAATTAGGAAGCTAAACAAGGCAATTTATGATTTCAAAAGAAATAGTAGATGGAAGAGAATAGTTAATCGTAGTAATTTTTGTGAAGTTTTTTCCGGAGAATGGATGCATAGTTCAAGTTGTGAGGCATTTTTCAATGAGGAGAGTTATTTCCAGGATAATGATTTGGTGCATGCAGTTGACACCAGCGGTCGAGCTTATGAGGTGAAAGATGGTTGTCCAGTTGAAAAAGAAAAACTTGTGACAACAGAGGCAGAAGAGATGTTAGGTAATGAGGTTTTAGGAAGACGTCCTAAGGGACCTGTGTACACCTGGAAGTGTAGTAGTATTTGCAGTATGCGACAGGATTCCATCAATTTGCTTTGTGATTTTGTACGGACATTTAATAAGAAAAGTTTGAAGCAGAAAATGAAGTTGTTGCAAGAATTAGATCCTTGCAGAGTGAGAGAAGTGACAGGTTTGCATGGTCATTCACTGGCTTGTCTTTCCAGGAGAGTATGTCAGAGTGTTTTTCATCATTTCAGGATGCTAGCAGTGCATCATAATAAAGTGAGGAAATTAGTTAGAATGTTGTATTATGCTAAGAGTCCAGCAGTTATGCTTAAACAATTATGCGCTGCTCTTTTGCATGGTTCTGAAATAGATGTGAAGAATATGTGTGAAGAAATTGAGTTTTGTTACTTTGGAAGTAAAGAGGAGAATGTTGAAATTGACCCAGAAGAAGAGGGTAATGTGGAAGATAGTGTACAGGTTTCCAGTACAGATAATTTTCAGAAGGAAATTGCCACGTTTCAGGTGAAATCAAGTGAGAGGCCTAATTTCACTTGTGTGTGTTGTCGACGCACTTATTATAAGAATCAGACTAAGTTAATGGATTTATATGCAAGAAGTGAAAGGGAAAATAATAGTGAATGGAAGGATTTCGCTACATACTTGATGGTAGAAATTTTTTTGATTTGGGATCGGATCAACGTGTGTGTACCTATTGTTGTAACAAATTAAATCAAAAACAGATGCCTGCTAGAGCGGTTCATAATAATCTGGAATTGGTTGAGATTCCTTCTGAATTGAAGGATTTAAATACTTATGAATCTATTTTGATTCAAAGTATCCATCCCTTTCAGGCTATTGTAAGAATGGAGCCAAAGACAGGGAAATTGCCTCCATCGGATTTACAGAGAGGATTAAAGGGAAGAGTTGTTTATTTGCCTCTAGATTTGAAGAAAAACATTAACACAATTGGAGTAGAAAAAGTGGAAGAGGATCCTCTGGTTATCTTAGTTAATGGGGTTCCGACAAAGAATAAAAAAATATGGCAAGATTTAGTGGATGTTAGGAAAGTAAAAAAGGCAACATTGTATTTGAAAAATAATAATAAGTACTATAAGAATGTATATGTTGCAGAAGAGGAAGTAAGTGAGGAAGAGGATAGCGATTTGTGTGCTGGTCAAATTGAGAAAGTAGAACCCTCTAAAAGTGAAGAAATATATGAACATTATAGTGTTCATCCTTTGCATTCCAAGGAAGTCATGGGGAATGCTATTGAGTTGTTTCAAATGAAACAAGCCAAAGGGAGTCCCATTAGTGTCTGGGAGGAAAGTTTGGAAGCTCGGTGTTTTCCACAGCTATTTCCAACAGGTCAAGGAGGAAGATATGATGAGCGACCTCATCAAATTCCTGCTTCTGAATACCGGACTTTACGATTGTATGCAGAAGATGTTAGGTTTCGACAATGCATTCCCTATTTGTTTCATCTCCTGTTTGAAAGCGATCTGTCTGGACTGTCATATGCAGTGAACCACATCTTGAAAAGTGGTATACAGATGCAAAACATCTCGGCAAGTGACTTTATGGATAAAGTCAATGTCCAAGACAGTATTTTGGATTGTCACCTGATTAATCTCATGGCGTGTCAGCGTGGTACTAATGAGTACTGGTACCGTCGTCATGGTGATTTAAAATGTATGCTGAGGAACTTAGGAACTCCCACATGGTTCCTCACTCTGAGCTGTGCCGAGTATGGCTGGGAAGACTTACTTGAATTTCTACGAGAGGCAAATGGAAACATCGAAAACATCGAATTCAAGACACCCGGAGAACTGTGCTCTTTGGATCCAGTGAATGTATGCAGGTACTTCAATCATAGATTTGAAGCTATGATGTCTTTCATCATGAATAAGAAGAATCCACCTCTTGGAGAGGTGTTGGATTTCTTCTGGAGAAAGGAGTACCAAGCAAGAGGTGCTCCTCATATACATATGCTGCTGTGGATCAAGGAGGCACCTAAATTTGGAACAGATCCAGAAGACTTAGTGATGAGTTTCATAGAACAGTATTCTACATGTGCTGTTCCAAACGCAAAGGAGGACAAAAGCCTAGGAGAACAAGTTCTACGCTTCCAAAGCCATCGTTGCGGAAAGTACTGTTGTCGTAAATTAAGAAACAAGGACAAGTTCTACACCAAATGTCGTTTCGCCTTTCCACGACCGGTGATTTCTAAAGGAAGAGTGAACAGTTTGATGTCTTCGCTGCGACATAATGTGACAAGGAAATCACCTAAAAACACATACAATTTGAAGAGGAACGAAGAGTCCAAGTACATCAACGACTACAACCCAGTGATTTTGTCCATGTGGAATGCTAACATGGATATACAGTTTGTGGCTGATAACTGTATGGCTGTGGCTCGGTATGTGACATCTTACATCACCAAAAAAGAAAAGACAGAATTGAAGGATATGTGGGAGGACATTTCCCATGAAAAGAGCCTCAGTAAGAAGTTGTACAGTTTCAGTCTGAAGATGTTGTCGCATCGAGAAATCGGAGCGTACGAATGTTCTGACCGGTTGTCTTCAGCAAGTCTCTATGCCAAATCTAGGAGTATCGTTTGGGCGAGTCTTGGTCTTGCTGCAACGCGTAATCGAGTTCTGAAACCTGTGCGGGAAATTGAGTATTTGGCGGAAAAGGAGCCAAACAGTACCGACATATTGAAGACCAACATGTTGGATACATATTATCCAAATCGAAGCAGTCACCTCGAGAATGTTTGTCTGTATGAGGTTCTACAAAATTACATATTCAAGAGGAACATCAAAGAAGATATTGATAAAGGAGTGTATGCTGTAATTGGAAGTGAGGGATGTCTGGTCAAGCAAAGAAAATGCCACTTGGTAAACCATCGAAAATTGAGTGGCGAATCTCCTGAAAAAAAGGAGTTTTTCTATTTAGCACTTTTGCAACTTTTCAAGCCTTGGCGTGCAGAAGAGGAACTGCTTGGAGATTTCCTCTGTTATGAAGACTCTTTCACTGCCGCCAAGGAGACCATAGAATGTCCTGCTTTTCCCAAATATGTACAAATGTTGAATACGGAAATCGAGCAGGAAGCAACGATTGCAGCCGAGATTGCCAGAGACAGTTCTCAAGACAGTCAGAGTTCTGTTTCATTGAGTCAGGATCCACTAGGAGGACCTGTTATCGAAAATGAAGCTGCCACTGCCATGAATGAAGTGGAAAGAGCCATGGCACATGCTCAGGAGGATGCGGTTAACTTAGAAGACTTGGAAAGACAACTCAACGTTGAGCAGAGGAAAATATATGACGAAGTTACCAAGCAAATTGATCATGGATTAAGTCATGAGAAGAAAGAGTGCTCATGTACATCGTTGAAGCCTGTCCGACTGTACGTGAGTGGAGAAGCGGAAACTGGAAAGAGTTTCCTCATTAAAGCAATTTCATGTTATTTGAAGGAAAGGACTGAGTCATCGCTGTCTTGTGTTGTCACCGCTCCAACTGGACTGGCAGCACATAACATTAAAGGTATTACTTTGCATCGTCTACTGATGCTGCCAGTGGAGCATGATAACAAATTACAATACCACAAGTTATCTGGAGATGCTTGTTGTGAAGTTTCAAGAGTCTTGAGGAAAATGAAACTTCTTATCATTGACGAAGTAAGCATGGTTTCCAATGTCATGCTTGCCTTTGTGCATTTGAGAATGCAAGAAGTTCTTAAAACAGAGTATGATGTGTTATTTGGTGGCAAACACATCATTGTTTTCGGAGATCTTCTGCAGCTGACACCAGTGAAAGGACAACCTGTGTTCAAAATGCTCACGCATGAAGATACCAGGAAGTGCCTAGGGAGCATTGGCAACGTCAATATATGGTTAAACTTCAATTATGCTGAACTGCATGAAAATATGCGTCAGGCGAAGGATGAAGTTTACAAGAATATTCTACAAGATGTTAGAATTGGAAAAGTGACCGAGCATGGGAAACAAGCTTTACATGCACGATTACTGTCAAATTTATATCCAGAACAAGACGTTGTGCCTGAGAATAATTTTCAGAAAATTACTGAGAAGAAATCTGGAATATGTTTGATGCCAACTCTTGCAGAATGTGCCATCTTCAACAACAAAATGTTGTATTTAGAAAACCAAGAGATTGTGAAACTGGAAGCTATTGACAGAGTAGAGCATATGGGATCAACAATTATTTTGTCTGAGAATTTGAAAACAAAATTGGATTCATTAGAGAAGACTATATCTAAAACTGCAGGTTTTGAAAAGACTCTGAATGTGTGCTTAAATTGCCGTATAATTTTAAGAAGGAATTTACATGTTGAAAGAGGTCTGGTTAATGGATCAATGGGTAATGTTGTTGATTTTGTGAAATACAGAAATAGAGATGGAATTGAATTTTTAAAAATTAAATTTGATGGCATTGAGGAAGTACAGCTAATTGGCCGTTGTTCTGCTAGATTTTTGCTTGTAAAAGACTTATATGTTCGCCGTAAGCAGTTTCCTGTTTGCTTGGCATATGCGGTGACAATCCATAAATCACAAGGTTTAAGTGTAGACAGTGCATTGGTGAATATTGGCAGTTCTGTGTTCAAGGAGGGTATGGCATATGTGGCATTGTCACGAGTTAGAACTTTATCGGGATTGTACTTGATTGAGTGTGATGTCACAAACATTTGTGCGGATCTAGATTGTGTTAAGGAATACAATAGGTTAAGAAGAGAGTATGCGCCACATTTGCCTCAATATCCTTTGTTTGAGAAACGTGTGGTAGGCCGGAAACGAAGAAATGTGACCAATACTAGGGAGGTTTTACCAAAAAGACGAAAAGTTGATGAACCTGAAATTATAAGCAGAAAGAAAAAGGATTCTGTTGAAGATGTTGTTGGTTTTCAATTTGAAAACAGTTCTGGTGTCAACTGCTATGCTAATGTAGTGATTAATGTTTTGTTTTCTCTACAAAATGTAAAAGAAGAGATTGTGGTCAATTTGGATCACAGATTTTGCAGTTTGTTAAATTCTGTGTTAGAGAAATCTAGCACTGATAGAACAAAAATAGAAAGTGTGTCTGAAATTCGAAATCTGTTAGACAGATGTTCAGGTCAAACACAATTCTCTCAAAATATTCAGCAAGATTGTCAGGAGTTTTTAATGTATATGCTTGATGTATTGCATGCTGAAGGTGTAGATGTAGATCACCTGTTTGGGCTTTCTTATCAATGGCAGCATGACTGCGAGAACTGTAGGGTATCAAGTACTACTAGTGTAGACTCAGAAAGATTTATATATTTAACTTTGCCAGACAGTAAATCAGTGTCCTTTAATAAGCTAGTAAAAGCAGCTGATCACAACATGGAGTGTAGCCAATGTAAATCTGAAATGATGTCAACATTATTTATACGAACATATGGCCAGTATGTCATTTTAATGTTCCAACGATGTAGGGCTGATGGAACAAAATTGACAACTTTAATTAAAAATGTTGTAGCTTCGCAGTTGTCAATATCAGGAAGGACTTTTGTAACTGCAGCAATTATATATCATGACGGTCCTTCAATAACATCAGGACATTACACAGCTTATTTAAAGTCTAGAAACGGCTGGTCATTCTGCAACGATTCTGTTTTAACTTTCAAAAAAAAATTGCCGTATGACCTTAAAAATTCTTACCTGGTGTTTTTAAAACCAAAATTTTAGGGAAAGAATCTCGGGATGTGCTCTGAGGAATTTCAAGAGGTTCTAATGGCTCCTACACGATTTGGCCTTGAGGATAAGTGTAGTACAGAGACAATAGTTCCTGGAAAAAAAGAAGATTTTCTTACAGAAAGTGGTGGGCAAAGATTAGTTGAAGGACAACAGATTATTTCCCAAAGCAAACGGTCTTCTTACCATAACACTTGACGTCATGGAAAAATAACTGCACTTTGAATGAGTTCAGAAAAACTGTTTCTTTTTATAAGCTAATTCAAGCAGCCAATCAAAACATGGAGTAGAGGGAATGTAAGTCTGCAATGCTGTCTAGATTATTGGTCCAAACTTTTGATTATAATGTCATTTTAAAAATCCAATTATATAAACCTGATGAAAGTAAGTCTTCAACTTTAATTACAAATGTTGTGGCTACACAGTCGTTGATTTTAGGAAGAAGATTTGTAACTGCAGCTATTATATTGCATGATGGTTATTTGACAAGATCCGCTTATTACACAGGTTATTGAAAATGTAAAAAAATTTGCTGTTTCGGAAATTATTGCCATTTGACTACGATACAATGTTGCCTTTTTACTAAAAAATATTCTTACTTTCTGTTTTCAGAAAAGAGAATTTAGGGTAGGTAACTGGCGTATAATGATTCTAGGGGTTGATATAATTTTATCTACTGTTTTATATTGCTTTGTGATTAAAAGTGATGTAGAGAATTAAATAATTGTAGTAGTCATAGAGGTAGTGTAAGTCTGCTTCATAGTAAGCAGTATCAGTGTCATAGGAAATGTAGAACATGAGTGAGCAAAAAGGGTAAGATATTACTAGTCTAGGACTGTGAAAGTGATCTTGAACGTTTTCTTTCTGAAAGTTGCGGAAATACAAAATGACGGGATTTGCTTACAAGAATTCCAAGAGTTATAAATGGCTCTTACACGATTTGGCCTTGAGGAAACGTGTGGTAGAGAGCGAGAAGTCATTTATTGTATGTAACATATTTTTCAAAACGATGGAGCTTTTCTTTCAGAAAGTGGCGGGCTGAAAAAACAGCACAACCGAGTGTAAGCTGTTCATAGGACATCCTTCGACGTCATGGAAAGTAAGTTACTTTTGAGGAGTTTTGATTTCTGATTGGTTATGTTATATGGGTTTTTTAAACACAATCATTTTGATTGTGTTTTTTTCCCCCGCTGTTATATGATGAATACCTTCAAGTCACTGTTTTTAGTGAAATTTGATACATTCTGAGAACAGCAAAAATAAACCATTTAACATGTATAGTTAATTCTGTACTGTTTGTATTTATGATGTACATTTAGAACTGTGTAGGAGGCATGGAGAAGGTGAGGCTTCTGTAAGTGTCAAAGTTGTTGCATTCAGTGTGTACTCTTTCATATGCTGGACTACATCTGCATAATGAGATACCTAACCAAAGGAAACACAAGTGATGTGATTGTGAAATGAGCAAAAGAAATTGCATATTTTTCAAATACATTACCTGTGTTTCGTAACATTACGAATCAAATTGTGCAGATGAAGTTTAGGCCTCTCCAGGGAAACAGAGGAAGTCTGAACTTTATTGGTTGCCCTGCACATGTATTATCTCCTCTGTACTCTTCAACAAGGCTAAATTTGATCTGGAACCCTGAGTAGGCCTCACCTGAAACAAACGTCTGGATAGGACACACCTTATTGCCATCCTGAAACAATCATTTAAAATGTTAGGAACAGTTTTATGATGATTGTGCACCTCTTTTGCGCTGCGATTGCGTCACTTTTGTGAGACAACAGCAGTGCAAAAGATGCACCATGTTCCAAGATAGGCCTCAGTTCATCTGCATCAAGATACTGTTAGTTTAAAATGTATATCTTTAGGACTGTGTAGGGGGCCTGGAGAAGCAGAAGCTTCTGTAAGTGTCAAAGTTGTTGAAAAACTGTTTGTCCTTCAATCTTTTCCCTTGTCTTTTCTAATTTTTAAATACATGTTTTAATATTTTTCAAATGTTTGTTCTCTCTTTCACAGATTGAAAGTATAAAAATAACAAGTGACTAAGTTAACGACAATTATAAGGTAAATGTTTTGTACTCTTTTCGTTACATTTCTATCACATTTAACTACTATTAGTTCCACTGCTTCATTTCTTTAACCCTAACTTTCCTGCCTTTGCTACTTCCCTCATTCCTTTCTCTATTACTTACTTACTTACTCTACTCCTTCCACTCCTTTTCTCAGTCCCTCTCCTCATAGTTCCTCACTCTTGTTCACTCACTCCGTCTCTATTACTCTTAGTGTCTCTGACTAATATGCCCCTATGTTATTTACATTTCTTTGCTGTTTCAATTATTCCTTTTCTGTTACTTCTTCTTTTCTGCTTTCTGTTTTTTCTCTCTGTTATTCCACATGTTTTAATCTTATTTTGAACATTCACTCACATTCTCTAAGAAACTCTTCTTTGTTATTCTTCTACTCTCCTTTTTTTTCTTTCACTTCCTTATCTATTTTCTTTTTCACAATTATACCCTCTTCCATCTTTTCTTCGGTAAATAAATCTATTAAACAGTATCTCTGGTTTAGTCCCTATAGCTGTCTTTGTTTTAACATTACTCTCTGTTAACTTCCCTTATACTTACTCTTCTTTTTTTTTTTTGGTTCGCTCCCGGTTCGCGTACCGGCGAGCGAACCGGGAAGCGAACCAAAAGAAATAGAGCTTGCCAGAGTGCTAAACATTCTAGCAATTTTTTTATAAAGGGGAGGTAGTTCTGAAAAGAACTTTTTTTTTATGTTTTTGTTGTTTTATATATATATTTTTTTTTTCTGAACATTTTTTTTTGTATTTTTTAAACAGTTTTATGTTTTTTTTGGTTTTTTGGGGGGGGAAACAACAAAAAACAGGCATTGGAAAGGGCTCAACAGGAGCAAAAAAAAAATTTACTTTTTGGGGCGTTTAGAGCACTTGTGGTTTTCAAATGCTCTGTTTATTAAGTTAATGCTCATATTGGCACATGAGAGCAATGTACCACAATATAAACAGGTAATCTTCATATGGACAAAGTTGTCCTGAATGTTTGGCACGGTTTCCCGTGCCTCTGGCCCCGACAGAGATACCTGTGACGATGTCCTGGCCACAGGAGTTGGTGGATTGTCCTGAAGGTCACGCATCTCTGCCCGGCTGTAGTTTAGTGGATGCCACCTCAGCATGTGACGGTGCATAGTATAGTTGCCGTAACTATACTTCTTTTCTGTGCCTCTAGATAAGTCCTCTTTACATATCAGGCACGTCACATATCGAGCATTAACTTTTTTCTGTCCTTCAGGAAATGAAAAAAACTGCCAAATGAAACTAGTTTTATGATGAGATACCCGGGGCTCCTCTTGTAAAAACGGTGTTCCTGTATCTCCTGTTCCTCTTCTTCATCCTCTTCCTCCTCTGTGTTAGTAATGAACTGTGGAGGTGGTCCTCTCTTCCTATGAGGAGGTGGTGGTGGTGGTGGGGGTGCACCAGCTGAAGCTACTAATGAAGCCATTGCTCAGTGATCACAAAGGGTCTTAGTCTCACAAAGATGAAAGTCAGAGTGAAGAAAGAAGGAGGGGTTTTCATCATTTTGGAAAAAAAATAGGTCTAAACCAATGAAAAGTGTTATTTTTAGGTCACATGACCTAGCCTTACATCATTAGGAAACCAAAAGTGAAATGAACCAATGAAAAGTTTTATTAACAAGTCACATGACCTGTTACGCTTAAGTTACGCGCTGCGGAACGCGCCCCGGATCGCTTCCGGGGAGCTGCGCTTCGCGCCTCGGTTCACGCTCCGGAGCACTTCCGGGTGCGCTAACGCGGCGCGTCATAAGACGCATTACGCGGCAACGCGATACGTCGCGCTTTCGCGACGCGCCCCGGATCGCTTCCGGGGAGCTGCGCTTTGCGCCGCGGTTCACGTACCGGAGCACTTCCGGGTGCGCTAACGCGGCGCGTCATAAGACGCATTACGCGACAACGCGATACGTCGCGCTTCCGCGACGCGTCACGATGTTGATTTCAAACGCGGCAGTTGTGCAAACGGAACGTTTACTGGTTCGCGGACCGGGTCGCGGCACCACATTGAGCTAACGGGAAGCTTCCCGGTTCGCGAACCGGGAGCGAACCAAAACATAATAATAAAAAAATTAAAAAATAAACATATAAAATAAATTTTTTGATTTAAAGAAGAATACATTTTACAGCTATAGATATTAGCTTTTAAAAAACCAATGAAATTCACTGAAAAAACCATAGGTTATAGACCATATATAGTTAGGAATTAGCATTTACAAAACCTTGAAAATTCACTGAAAAAACCATAGGTTATAGACCATATATAGTTAGGAATTAGCATCTAAAAAACCTTTTTTTACTGACACAAAACCATTGAAATTCCATATATAGTTAGTTGTACTAACTATATATCGCGCACCCGCAATCCACTGCTGATCATGTCACATATTACATCATTCATGACATGGTCAGTGACATCACTGATGACATCACTGATGACGTCTCAAATGACATCACTGATGACATCACTGATAACAACATCCAGTGATTTTATGTTTCTGTAAAGTTTAAATATGTCTTACATATTGAAGAATGAGTGGATGTATAAGTGTCTGGATGAAGGATTTAGTAGGTGCATGACTGACTGTATGAGTGAGTGATTAAATATGTCTCACTGAGTGCATGGGTTAGTGACTAAACTGTCTTAATTTGTGCATCATTATGTCTGTTGTTCTGTAAACTGCCGCATATGTTGATCAGTAGCTATATGAGTAACTATATGGGTTATTGATTGGCTGCCCAAGTATTTGTATGGGAGACTGAGTGTGTGTGTTGCTGGTTGAGAGGTGTATGACTCTGTGCATAGATGTGTGAGCAGTTGCTTCACTAGATGTATGGGTTCAAAAGTGCATGTGGAAACAGCTCTATGGGTGGTTGACTGTGTGCATGAGTGTATTGGTGAGTGAATGTATATCTCAGTGCTACATGTCAAAGTAAAAACATATGTAAAACACAGTATATGTGAGAGTTGACATATATAAATAACTGTGCATAAGAGGCAGTGAATGTGTGAGTGGCTGTATGGATCATTATGAAATTGTATCAGGGATTGTATAAGAGAGTAAATATGTGTTAGTATCTGTTTGAATACGTAAGGTGTGTATGACTGCATAGTTGAGGAAATGGAGGTGTGATTGATTCTTTGCATGACTGACTAGGTGTGTGAGTAACTCCATGGATGAGTGACAGTCTGTGAGTGTCTATTGACACTGAGTGTATATAAGGTTATATTAGAGTCTGAAGAAGTTCATCGTATTATCACATGAATGATGTCATCAGTGATGTGATCAGTCATGTCAAATGAGATGTCATCAGTGATGTCATCAGTGATGTCAATTGAGATGTCATCAGTGATGTCATCAGTGATGTCATTTGAGATGTCATCAGTGATGTCATCAGTGATGTCACTGACCATGTCATGAATGATGTAATATGTGACATGATCAGCAGTGGATTGCGGGTGCGCGATATATAGTTAGTACAACTAACTATATATGGAATTTCAATGGTTTTGTGTCAGTAAAAAAAGGTTTTTTAAATGCTAATTCCTAACTATATATGGTCTATAACCTATGGTTTTTTCAGGAAATTTTCAAGGTTTTGTAAATGCTAATTCCTAACTATATATGGTCTATAACCTATGTTTTTTTCAGTGAATATATATATATATATATATATATATATATATTTGTATATATATATATATATATATATATATATATATATATATATATATATATATATATAGTTGGTATATTGTTATATACAAGAGACATATATGTATATAATTATAATGACAAAAATAATATAATTAATTTAACATTAGTTCCTATTGGGGTTCTATTTCAAATCCTTACCTTCATTGTTGTCTACCGTGTGTTGCAGTACCTATATGTGATTCTTGGCTTACTCCAAGTTTGGGCTGTAGTATATTTATTAATGTATTGACATTTTTAGGGCTGCAGAAACTTTAGAAGTGCACTTTAAGAATAGCATTGTTCTTATTCTTTTTTGGGTGTGTATTTGAATTAGCATATCCTCACTAAACCCCTCCTTAAATTTCCTTACACCCCTCCCCCTCCCATTTAGTAGTACGTTTTCTGTATTTCCCAGCCACTCCCCCTTGTCCTTCCCACTTTTACTACTAAAAATATACCTCTGTGTGTGGAGACTTCCACAAAGAGAAGATAGGTGAGAGGGGAGGTCTCCGCCCCAAAGTTTTGTGAATATCATAGTGTAGCAAATGAGAAGTACTACTATAATACTAATTTAGATACTACATAATGCAGTTTGTGAATGTTTCCAGTTTCTCCGGCTCCTAAATATGTGTTCCCTGATACGTAAATCCAACTGATTCCTTTGAAAGCAAATGAATACAACTCAAATTATTCAATGATTTGTTAAACAAAAGTTTAGGGTTGGAAAAATGGGCCCATATTACAAATAGGGAGAACGTTCCATGTGGATCACTGACTAAATATCGAGGGACAAAATATCGAATTCCTATCTACAAACAGGTAAGTACCAAAATATTAAATCATCAACATCATCAAAGCTTTATTTCGATATACAAGATATCATAAAAGCACATACAAAATATAAAAGCCACAATTCATAAACATTACATTTTAAAAAGTAGGTTACAATAAAACTATTGTTATTACAATAAATAATTTAAAAGGCATATTAAACATTAGCAGCTTTGTAGGTATTAAAAAGATTCAGCTAAAACTAAGGTCATCTAGTAGCCTTCGATCTAATCGGCCAAGCCCAGCTCAGAAATTTGGTAACCCCACACACTAAGCTTGTACTAGTGTCAGCCTTAAGTATTGTGCTGAGGAATGATCCCTGGTTCCAAGCAATAAACACACAGGTTTAAGCCATTTCTGTCTGGGTCTTGCATAGGCTGGGCATACAAAGAAGACATGGGGGATGTTTTCAGAGACACCTTCACAGATTGGGCAGTCAGGTGAGGTTTGGTACGGGGGCTTCCACTTACAGGTATAATCATGGAGGGGAAGATTTTCCAGCCTAAACTGAATGAAAAGGGATCTGTCTCTTGGTTTCAAAATAAAATCCAAGTAAGGCTCCAAGCAAGGCTTTGGTTTATGCTGTTTGAACGCTTCAGTCAACCTGCCTTGGTTTGGGTCCCTTAGTTCTTGGTCGTCAACCCAATTCCAGTAGGCTCGCTTGGTTTCGGCCTTGCATAAGGAGACCCCAGACTCCCAATCAGTTGGCAAGCCAGATTCGTGCAAAAGCTTCTTTATATTGCGAATCCAGCTGATTTTATGAGCACCATAAAGATTCATGACCTCTTTCAAGCCATCTAGATACTTTGAGAGCTCTGGGGTCCGCCATAGCCTAGCCCAGTATAAAAGAGGGCGTAACCTGGCTAGGTCCTGAATGGAACGGCGACCCAGATCACTCAATAATGGTTTAATGGGAGTACCCCTTGGAAGGGATACCAGCTCCCTAAGGAACTTATTCTCAGAGGTGATCAGGGCGTCAATGCAATCGAAACCCCACAACTCTGCGCCATAAAGGGCGCAGCCCACAGCTTTTGCAGCGTAAATATCCAAGGCAGGAGCAATGGGCTTAGAGATGGATGTACGATGTTCTCGCCCTAATGCTCCGACCACCCTTTTATAATTTAAGACCATTTTATCAATGTGAGGCTGCCACTTTAAATTATGCAAAATTCTGATTCCCAAGTAGTCAAATTCTTTTACGCGTTCCAGTGACTCTCGGTCAAGGGAGAGGATGGATCTGGAAGACTTACTTGGGTTAAAATAAAGGAGCTTAGTTTTCAAGGTATTTATGGTAAGGCCCCTAAGCTTACAAAACAAACAAAAACGATTCAACAACTTTTGCAGACCTACGGGGGTTTTTGAAATCAGCAGCGTATCGTCTGCAAAAAGGAGGGTGGGCACTTTGTCACCCGCCAGAACCGGAGCATCTGCATTTATTTCAAGCAAAAAAGAAACCACACCGTTCACAAATAATGAAAAAAGTGTTGGGGCTAACACGCAGCCCTGGCGTACCCCTCGATTCACAGGAATTCTGTCCGTTTTTTGCCCTTGAGATCCCAATCTAATACGGGCGTAGGTGCCATCATGCATGCGGGCCAAAAGATTTAGGATTGGTAGGGGAATCCCCATTTCCTCCAAGATTAACCACAGGCGGTCTCGGGGGACCAGGTCAAAGGCGGTCTTTAAGTCAATAAATGCCAAATAAAGACCGCCCTTGCCAATGGTAACCACCTTCCAATGAAGGAGTAGCAACCTAAATGCTTGGTCAACCGTACCTGTGCATGCCCTGAAGCCTGCCTGAAAAGGAGAGATGATTTTATTCTCCTCTGCCCACGAGAGGATCCTCTCCAGGAGAACCCTGCCAAAAATATCGTTTACAAATATATACTTTGTAAAAATATGGAATTTCTAAAAAATAATGTAAAATTAAAAACATATTAAGCCAACTATCCTTGATCTCTTTACCCCTCAGGAGGTTGAGAATGTTATTCAGTGGGTGGCTCCCCGGAAGGCGGCAGGACCGGACGGCCTGCCTGGAGACTTGTTGAAGGCTTACCCAATGGAGTGGGGGAAAATAATATCGGCAGTACTTAACGATATTATGAAAGGTGGGCCAGTCCCTGATTCCTGGAAAGGGGCAGTGGTAGTCCCCATTTTTAAAAAAGGTTGCAGGAATAGCCCTGGGAACTACAGGCCCATTAGTCTGATTGACTCCTCGCAGAAAGTAGCGGGAAAGGTGCTATTGGGGCGTATTCTGCATTGGGTCGATGAAAATAGAATACTCACCGATTTTCAAGCTGGGTTTCGTACAGGAACAGGAACCGTGGAGCAGGCGTTTAGGTTGGCCCTTATTAACTGGAAGGTGGTGGTGCTGGGCAAGGGCAGTCTTTACTTAGCCTTTATTAACTTGAAGACTGCCTTTCACCTAGTACCACGGGGGCGGTTGTGGGAGGTTTTACACAACCTGGGGATGCCTCCCTATATGTTATTCCTGCTTATCAAGCTGCATGAAGGTAACTTTGCCCAGGTACGGTGGGGGAGCAACGGCGAGACCACGGAGAAGATCCCAGTGTCAAGGGGTGTGAGACAAGGGTGTGTGTTGGCCCCCACCCTGTTTTCGTTGTACGTTAATGGGGTGGTTGACCGTCTCCAGAAGGAACCGGCTGACGCCCCTTGTTTGGGGGGTGTACGAGTGCCGACTCTGCTTTTTGCGGACGACACTCTTCTAATTTCAAAAAACCCCTAAGGATTGCAGAAATTACTCAACCGCTTCCTGAACTTTTGTGACGCTCGAGGTCTTGTCATTAATGTAGACAAAACAAAGTACCTAATTCTACATCCCCCGAGGAAGCTCGGAAGTCCTCCTGTTCTCAACTCTATACCCCTGGAGAGAGTTTCCCAATTTGATTATCTGGGCCTTCGTTTAACAGATAGCATGAGCTGGTCTACGCACATAGATAAAATGCTTCTAAGTCACAAGAGAGTGGGTGGTGCCCTGTTGAGAGAATTTCGGGAGTCAACCAGACATAGAATAGCGCCAGTTCTCGAAATTTACAAGGCAAAAGGTGTTTTGTCAGCCCTATACGGGGCGGAGTTATGGGGACATGAAAACCTGGACTCTTTGGAAAAAGCTGAGAATAGGTTTCTGAAGGACCTTCTTTGTCTCCCCTTAAGTACACCAACAGTGCCCGTTCTATTAGATACAGGCTGTAAGAGCATTAAAAACCAAGCACGCTTACGCCCGCTCTTATTGTGGTCCCGGATCTGGAGGGTGGAGGAACTGAAATCTTATGCAAACGGTCTAACTGAGATAATGAATATGGCCGGCTGGGCCAAAATCAAATGGCTGAGGGACACCAAGAAATTGCTATACGACCTTAGCCTTGGCGAACATTGGAGCGCAAAAACGTCACCCCCAAAAGATGTCTTGAAGAAACTTTACTGGGACTGGGCTGCGGGTCAGCTAATCATGAACTCTTCCCATTGTAATTCTACGAGATCTTTTTTGCTCCTAAAGGACATGACAAGATATGAATACTATTTTGACTTTATCACCTGCCCAGCCGATAGGGCTCTGTATTTTAAATTTAGAGTGGGCATTCTCCCAATCGGAGCTTTTATATCGAAATGGAAATCTGGTGCTCCTCTGTCTCCGTTTTGTGCCCATTGTCCCACCAGACCTGAAACGGTGGCTCACATTATGTTTGAATGCCCGGACTACCTAAGACCAAGGAAGTACTGGCTCAAGACCCTTTTTTCCAACATGGGAACACGCAGTCACTTGGCTGCCCTTCGCATTCTAATGTCAGATACCTCCCCCGTTATTGTTTGTGGTGTCTCCAAATTTTTAAAACAATTCTGGCTGATTCGTTCCAAGAGGCTGTCAATTTCTGTTTAATTGAACTCTTAATTAATTTATTCGGGAGCTACCCGGTTCTTAACTTTTTAATGCTGTATGTACTGTCTAGCTGCATGTCTTGAAATGTTTTTATTGTATGTAATTTGCTTCTAAGATATTGGTGTATCGAATAAAAGCTTACTACAACAACATTAAAAATAAATAGCTAAAATATACTTAAAAATACTTAAATTACCTTTAAATTATAAAAAAATGAATTTAACTTATAACAAAAAACATACAATCATATATGTTAAAACATATATATATTAACATATTATTAATAAAAAATACACAATATTATTACCGTAGGACGGCGGGAGTGTAAAAATTACTATTCCCAATCCTGGAAGTGCAACAGTAGGTAAAGCGTTGGATAGTGTAGGGGTAAAAATTACTACTCCCACTCCAAAGAGTGCAACAGTAGGGAAAGCGTTGGATAGCGTAGGGGTAAAAATTACTATTCCCACTCCAGAGAGTGCAACAGTAGGGAAAGCGTTGGATAGCGTAGGGGTAAAAATTACTATTCCCACTCCAGAGAGTGCAACAGTAGGGAAAGCGTTGGATAGCGTAGGGGTACAAATTACTATTCCCACTCCAGAGAGTGTAACAGTAGGGAAAGCGTTGGATAGCGTAGGGGTAAAAATTACTATTCCCACTCCAGTGAGTGCAACAGTAGGGAAAGCGTTGGATAGCGTAGGGGTAAAAATTACTATTCCCACTCCAGAGAGTGCAACAGTAGGGAAGGCGTTGGATAGCGTAGGGGTAAAAATTACTATTCCTACTCCAGAGAGTGCAACAGTAGGGAAATGTTGGATAGCGTAGGGGTAAAAATTACTATTCCCACTCCAGAGAGTGCAACAGTAGGGAAAACGTTGGATAGCGTAGGGGTAAAAAACTATTCCCACTCCAGAGAGTGCAACAGTAGGGAAAGCGTTGGATAGCGTCGGGGTAAAAATTACTATTCCCACTCCAGAGAGTGCAACAGTAGGGAAGGCGCTGGATAGCGTAGGGGTAAAAATTACTATTCCCACTCCAGAGAGTGCAACAGTATGGAAAGCATTGGATTCCCTGAATGCGGCCAGGCTTTGGAACAGTTTACCTTTTTATTTAAGGTCCAACTCGGACCTTACTTCTTTCAGGAAACATCTGAAAACTTTTTTGTTCAATAAATAGTTTGTTTCTGTTTTGCTCATCAATTCAACTGATAACACACTGTTAGCATTCAGCGCTTGGACGCCCCCGGGCAGCTATCTGCGCTCTACAAAACTCATTTTCATTTCATTTCATTTCATTTTCAAATTACTATTCCCACACCAGAGAGTGCAACAGTAGGGAAAGCGTTGGATAGCATAGGGGTAAATTTTACTATTCCCACTCTAGTAAAAATAAATTAATATAATTCACATAATTATCAATTAATCAATTAATAAAAATTAATTAGAAAATGTCTTTTCCCCTGAGCAAAATAAAGTCACAATTTCAAGGTGTTCACAAAATAATATAAGAGTAACACATTCAATTGTAAATCACAAGTAATCTCCGTGGTTGGTGTTGTTCAAGATCTATTCATCCAGTCCTTCTTAATCAATATTCCTTTTGTTTTGTCAAAAAAACAAATTCTTTATTCTTTGTTCCAACCTAATTATCTTAAATTCCCAAGCGTAAGCTCACTTACCCGCACTACTGCACAATAAATCCTCAACAGTATGGGTATTCCATATAGATGGCACATAGCCTAAAGAAAAAGGGGGGGAGGGAGTTCAAGATCAAACCCAAAGTCATGTTACTGTATTAACATACCGAAACCTTCATATACACGATACAAATTTTCATGTCTTTCATAAATACCTTGTAATGTAGAATTATCAAATGTCCAGTATGTACCTACAATTATAATAAATGTCACGTCACTATAAAGTGCACCAGAGTATACTGTTACTAAGTACGTAATATGCAACTCACCCCTCTAAGTCATAGCGTCATCTTCAGGGTACTTTCTATGCACAGCCCGACCCTGTTTAACAATAAATATATTATAATCGGTCAGCGCTCTTATAGTCTTACTGGATCTGAAACCTCAGTAAAATAAATCTCAATACCAAAAACTCTAGCTCACCTCACAGACCGTATCGGTCACTCCAAAAATTTCCGGCGGCGTGCACCCTCAGCGCCATCTTTCTTGGTTATTTATACACACTACACATATCACTTTGGGGGCCATCTTTAAATATGCAATTCGTCACAATTTTACTCAGTTTTAGTATCTCAAACCCTACACAACAACTCTTAAGCAACTTCTTAACATTGACAATATACCCCATAATTTGAATTGTCTGTATTTACTCGGGTTATGCCAGTCACTAAAGAGACCCTTAATTTCACGACGGAATCAAATATTCTGTCCTTCATTGATGTCTACTACTCTCTCATTCCCTAAATGTTATAATTTTCTATATAAAAAAATCTATATTTGCATACCTGTATTTGATACGTTCTTACAACGTTATTTAATAGATATAGTTGTAAATATAATTTAACGCCATCACTCGTTTTTCTTCCTCCAATATAAATATAAACCAAAATACTCGAGAACAGCCAACTCAAACCCCCTTACACTTGGCGCTCCAATATGCATCTCTAATCCTATCCAGCGCGGTGAGCTATCTGGATCTTAATTACATTTTCCATGAAGACCCACACAAACCTTTGAGCACATGGGTAACCGACCTACTTTTCTGTAATAGGAAGTATTACAGTACTTTCCTATGTATTTAATTTTTATATGAACTTGTTTGTTTTCTACAGCCCTGAGGAATTCAATTGCTAAAACAATAGCTTGACGAAACACGTGTTGGCTGTTTTTGTTTGGATACTATCTGTTTGGATGTTTCACGGATACGTATGTTGCAACAAAGAATAAAGAAGTTTTGGACAAAATAAAAGGAATATTGATTAAGAAGGACTGGATGAATAGATCTTGAACAACACCAACCACAGAGATTACTTGTGATTTACAATTGAATGTGTTACTCTTATATTATTTTGTGAACACCTTGAAATTGTGACTTTATTTTGCTCAGGGGAAAAGACATTTTCTAATTGTTTATAATCCCATGAGGGGATTATGGAGCAAGCCTGGTAGCCTCTCCGCTTTTTACCCTTAGTAGCACACAACGATATTATTTGCTCATTGATTTACCACATTACTGTTGGTTGAACGCCCTGTCTTTTCCTGGCTGCCAGTTATATCATTAATAAAAATTAATTACCAATTTAGAATTAATTAATTACCAATTAAAAATGTATTAACAATTTATTCTTAATAAATACCAATAAATAAATTAACATATTTAATTAATTATAATTAAATTACTTCCCACCCGATTCCCCTATAAACCCACAACCCGCTACAGAAAATAAATTAATATTATGCACATAATTATCAATTAATCAATTAATAAAATCAATTATCAATTAAGAATTAATTAATTTCCAATTAAAAATGAATTAACAATGTATTCAAAATAAATACCAATAAATAAATATACATATTTAGTTAATTTTAATTAAATGACTTCCCACCCTATTCCCCTATAACCCCACAACCCGCTACAGAAAATAAGTTAATATTATTCACATAATTATCCATTAATAAAAATTAATTATCAATTAAGAATTAATTAATTACCAATTAAAAATTAATTAACAATTTATTCAAAATAAATATTAATACATTAATTAACATATTTAATTAATTATAATTCAATTACTTGCCACCCTATTCCCCTATAAACCCACAACCCGCTAAAGAAAATAAATTAATATTATTCACATAAGTATCCATTAATAAAAATTAATTATCAATTAAGAATTAATTAATTACCAATTAAAAATTAATTAACAATTTATTAAAAAAATACCAATAAATTAATTAAGATATTTAATTAATTGTAATTAAATTACTTCCCACCCTATTCCCCTATAAACCCACAAACCGCTACAGAATTAAATTACGAAAAAATTAAATAACATAAAATTAATTACTTAAAATAAATTACAAAAAAATATACACTTTTCACACATATACTAACATACAAAACACTTAAAAAAATCGATATTATTAGAAAATCGATATTTTTAATAACCTATATTATGTACTTCGATATTTTGACTTTCGAAGTCTTTATTTCGGCATAATTGCCATAAAAGAGTCACTACACATACATACAATATAAAACATATTTGACATAAAACATACAAAAGAATATACAAATATTCATACTAAAATAGGTCAAAGCTCGAACCTCAACGAGATATTTAGAAAAACCCAACTAATTGCAATGTTGATCCAATTTTTTTATAAATGGTATGTATTTTTACAGACTTTGGCCCTTTTTTTTCCTTAGGAAAAATATTGAATATAAGAATCTACTAACACTAATATTATTGTTTGATTTGTGTTAGTTGTGAGGGATTCTCAGTGCCTGTGTGCACGATCTCACTCCTAACAATAAGCATATTGGTTTTATCCATCTTTTCCTGGCCAATGCATAGGCGGGACAAAAGAAGAGAATGTGTAACTCATTTTCAATCTGACGGGATTCACACATGGAGCAAGTCTCATCAGTCACTAGCAATGTATCTTTAGACTTCTTTGCCCAGCGTGCCAAAGTTGTTTTTAATACCAGATTCCCATATCTTAATTTAAGGAATAAGGTTTTGGCAAGGGGGGGCTCAATCTCATCCATAAAGATCTCAAATAGTGGTTCATTCTTAAAGCTAAGAAAGTTAGTAGCTAAAGACCCGGCATTTAAGGCACTTGTTGTCATGTTGGTAATACAACTCCAAAAAGCCCTTTTTAAAATTATTTTCGAATTGAGCGGTAAATGCTCAGGATTCTACCAGAAGTGTTTTAGGCCTATTTTGCTGAACCAATTTTTCACGTGCTTTAACCATGGAATCGTTTTTAAGTTATCTAGCTCCATGATTTCTTTTAGCCCGTCCCTATAATCATGTAATTCTGGGACCCGCCATAGTCTAACCCATAGCATCAGTGGCCGGATTATAGTAAAATGGTCGGTTCTTTTGAAATTTAGGTCTAATTGAAGAGGCACCAAAGGGGTGCCTCTTGGGACCCTCACTAAGCTTCTCATATATTTATTGTCTAGGACATTAAAGGTGTCCTTAGACCCTGGTCCCCATATTTCTGCGCCATATAACACTGCTGGTTGTACCTTAAATTTGAAAAGTTCAATCGCCGGAGACACGGCTTTACTAGTGCTCAAGCTTTGCTCCCTAAGGATTGGCTTTGCATTCTGAGTAAATGCCACTTTGCTTTTTTCCATTTGTGCTTTCCATGAGAATTTGGAATCTAATGTAACCCCTAGATATGAAAATTGAGAAACTGATTCTAGTCTTACTCCTTCCAAGGATAGACAGCCTTTTTCCGATTTTGCTGGATTTAGGGTCATACATTTAGTCTTTTTCCCATTGATCTCCAGTCCTTTCTTACTACAGTATTCACTAAAAGAGTTCAGGAGTGCCTGGAGTCCTTTCTTGGTTTGGGAAATCAATATGGTGTCGTCGGCGAATAGTAGAGATGTAACCCTTTCTCCATTCAGTTTTGGAGAGTCATTTTTACATCCCTCTAAGTGAGACGGGATGTCATTCACGAAAAGGGAAAAGAGCGTGGGTGCCAATACCCAACCTTGGCGAACCCCGCGCTCAATAGGGATTTTTTGTGTTAGTTCCCCATTTGGGCCCCATCGGATTTTCGCAAAATTCCCTTCGTGTAACTCTTTAATCTGAACTAATAAGCTAGTTGGAATCCCCACTTCACTCAACGTTTTCCAAAGGAGATTTCGTGGCACTAAATCAAATGCCGCCCTTAAATCTACAAAGGCGACATGTAGATGACCCTTTTTAATTAAAACATATTTCCAATAAAGGCAACAAAATCTAAATATCTGGTCGATTGTGCTTACTTTACATCGGAAACCAGCTTGGAATTTGGTTAAAATTGCATTACCCTCCATCCAATCACTAACGCGGGATAAAATGTGACGTGAGTAAATTTTCTGGAGGATATCCATCAGGCTGATTGGCCGATAATTTGAGGGATCGTTTCTATCCCCTTTTTTGAAAATTAAAACAATTTCCGCGCCCCTCCAACTTTCCGGGAAATCTAAAGTAAAAGATAACTTATTGAACAGAAGATTAATATATGGAGCCCATACTTTTAAATCATGCTTATATAAATCCCCTGGAATTTTGTCTAGGCCTGGTGCTTTACCGGACTTTATTTGATTAATTGCCAGCTCGGTTTCTCCCAATGTAAAACCTAGGCCATCTGTGGGTTGAACATAGCATGGGACAACCAAGTCCATGTGAGCATCATCATATTTTTTATAGAGACTAGTAAAATGGTTAGTCCATGTCTGCTCATCCAGATAGGTGTCCTTAGCCACTCTCCCTATATGATTTCCGTTGGCTATCAGCCTCCAGAAACCTATATTATCTCTTGTTTTGGCCGCCAGCAACAAGTCAGCCCATTTTTCTTCTTCCCAGGCTATTTTAGATACCCTTTGGACTATCTTGTAGTTATTTCTTGCTATTTTTATGTCCAAAGGGGACTTGGATTTAATTGCCGATAGAAGAGCCCTTTTGGATTCTCTACAGGATCTGCCATACCAAGGTTTACTATGAGACAGATTCTGTGTCTTTTGTTGGTCCTTTTTGGGCATTTTAGAAACTAAAACTTTTATTTCATTAAAAAAAGTATTGTGTAGTGACGTAAGGTGAGTTGGATTTACCTCCTCATTTTGACTTTCTATATTTTTAAAATCGATATTACATTACTTACCTTAAAAACAATATTTTTGATGTGTATATTCTGTCCATTCGATATTTTGTCCATTCTATATTTTGGAATCGATATTTGTGTTACTCGATATTTTGGACTCGATATTTTTACCATATACGGTTCCATGTTTGTACCATAGCACATCTTGAAATTGGTGCGCAGAATGCAAACAGGGTAAGTGCACCCTAATGTGATGAATACATTGACCCTGGCGCAGCCACAAATTTGCTCCACCCTGTGGGTAGGGCATACAGTGAAATACAAACTGTCAGCTTCAAAGCCGCTCCATATTTCTCTGTGCAGGCGGCAATCCACATGCACTTTAAAGATGGTAAGAGATCTCCTAGCACATAGGTGCAGTGAGTGACTGCCCCTGCCTGCAGGGGAATGTCTAGGGGGGTCCTGAGAATCCGTTTTCACCCTATTACAGGGCTGCCTTCAGTGGGCATGCTGACAATGCACCCCAAGAGCACCATCTTTGCCTTTGCGCCATTGTCTGTAATACGGTGGGAGCGCAGAGGCAAATTGATTCCCACATTTGCATGGGGTCACGTTCCTATGCAAATGAGGGAATGCCCCAACACAACAGCACAGGGGCTACATGAGTACCAGTGCTATCAGATTTACAGAAGGTGGCCCATAAGTGTCTGCAGCCCCTCCTGTAATACTAAAGCACCCTGGGGGTGCACAAAGTGGGACCACACGCATGTTGTGCCCCCGGGGCACTTTTATTAATATGGTTCATGGTGTCCCGCTGACTAAAAGTGAACTGGCTACCCTACCCTGAACACTGAAAAAGGCAGACATAGTCTAGAACAATGGAGAGCCGCACCATCACCTAATGGTTTCCTATGCACCGGACCATGGTTGGTACCTGACAAAAGTCTAGTTGAATATAAAGGGCGGTACAGGAATCCAATTTACCAACCAACTGAGGTTTCCTACCTCTCAAGTGACTCGTTATAAACCTATTTTATCTGGTTAACATAACTTTGTTTTCCTCATCATCTTAACTTGAGATTATGCTATCAGTTTTAAAGTTAAGTATAGTGAAATTGGTAATTTGCAGTCATCTAATTTATGCTGTGTGACTGTGCTATTTGATCAGGAGTATGCTTTTAAAAGGTACTTGTTTTATTTGCCATAACTAAATATTAGAATAGAGGAACTGATTGCTTTTCTTTTTTCTAGAACCCAATTGCGTTTAGAATTTGGGACAACTATATTTCTGACACCAACAAACATCTCAGGCCATCTTAACATAGGATATAAGGACATAGAGCCAACTCTGAACCAGCAATTGGGAGCCATTGAGAGGTACAATAGTACAGTGGGTTACGTGACTGCTGCACAGGCTATACAATATTTCACTGCGAAAATCCAAATACTATAGGTCGAGTCACAAAGGGCCTCCGCACTTGTGCTGGAGGCCTCGCAGTCGTAGCGTGTGCCCACACTCATGGCAGGGGCCCGCACTCATGCCGGAACCTCTACAATGAGTCACTACAGTGCAGAGGTCCCACCACGAGTGCAGGGCCCCTGCCATGAGTGCGGGCCCCTACGCTATGAGGGCTGAAGTCCTTTGTGACTCGGGCCAGACAGGTCAAAAAATAACATAGCATGTGAAGAGGGTCATTGTAATTTGTAATTCTGTGTCCACTGTATTTTCTGCATAATTATGGATTTTCTACAGTAATCACATAACCCTGTATCTGCTGCATATATCACCACAAATAGTTATGTGTAGTTCAAATGGATCACAAGTTACTTTAAAAAGGCACTAACATGTGGTTTTGCGCTATGGCAAACACTTTTCAATGGTTAACTGACACCATTTGGGTTGCTGATTACTGTACTCAGGTGGTAACTGGTACTAATAAAGTACACATTTACCTAGACAATATTCATGGATATTGAAATGACAGCATAACAAAATAATGCCACAAATCCTGCTGCATTATGGTACATATGCCTATGTGCACAATGAAGCACTCGAATGGTTGTATGAGACTATCCTGCGTGCGCTTAGCACGCATGCCTTTACAAAGCCGGCATTAGAACAAACACATTGTTACGATGCATTGCTTTAGCACTCAAGTCATTACAACTGCTTGCCTTAGGGGGTGCTGGAGTTTGGAATAGCATCATTTACTATTCCAACTCCAGTTTGCGCAATAGTAGAGAAGGTGTTGGACTAAAATCCAACACCACTCCACCTATTTGCCCCCTTAAATAAGTTGTTGTAACAACTTGCGTGCTAAACGAATGAGTGCTACCGAAGCGTTCGTTCTATTGCCGGCATTGTGAAGGCACAGGGTGATTCCGGCTTCGATCTAAAGAATGTTTCCCATTGAAATTATGTGGATGGTCATGTCTGGAAGCCTACCCGCAATCCATGTCCGGGTCTTCTGCTATCTGATGTACAAGTAACTGTTACTGGAAGCCACAATGTCACCACACACTAGATTATGTGGAAAGCAAGTGTCCTCGAAAAGCTGACACATCTCGGAAAGAAAAATCCAAAATCATAAAAACCTCCTCACTGGGGCAAAGTCTTCAATTGATTGAAGAAAACCATGAATCTGAAATCCACTATTTGAATTCTTCAGGAGCAACGGGTTAGCATCAGCAAGTGAAGGGAGTGAGTAAACAAGCAAAGGAACACTGCTTTGTTGCCATGCACACTCCATTGAGACTGAGTCTTAATGTAGAAAATGACATCAAACATCACATATTAAGAAACACAAAGGATTGGGTATATCAGAAAGGAACCAAGGAAGAAAGTGCAATAAAAGAAAGGAAAAGTGAATGAAAACCTGAAATGGACTGGCTGTAGGGCAACTTTAAATGCCATCGGCAAACCCTCTGACACGCAATTGTCATTTTGGAGCCGGGGAACAAGGGGTAGTAACTGGGAACCCAAGAGCACGAGGAAAGGCAGCCCCAGGTGAGTGAAACTCAGAGCCTGCAGCTGCTTGCTTCGTATGGCATCTTCAGATTCCTGAGAACTGCAGGACCACGCAAGGTATTGTGGCTTTGGGCCTGCGGGTGGCAGGTAGCGGAAATGCCACGGCCACAACAATAGAGCATCCAAGATCTTGAAGCAAAAGTAAAAATAAATTCCTTGGACTTATTTCAAACTTGACCTAAATTGGAAGGTGAATCTCAAAACTATAACTAACTATTTTGCTGGGCTTTGTCTCCAAATCTATGCATGTTTCAGGTAAGAATTAAGCAGGATGCTTATTACCACCGCTAATGCATGTTTCACACAATTGTACCTGGGCATTTAACACCAGCATTTTTGTAGTGGTAAAGCTGCATGGTCTTTGTATGCTGTGATAACATTTTACCATTCTAATTAAGTTGTAAAAATCAGTCACAGAAGTAGTTTTGCAGAGACCTGAGGTGGATTCATGACTAGCAGCCTTTGCACTTGGCACACCAATTTTCAACACCGCTGGAGCAGAGCTTTTGGCACAAGCACTTGTTCTTTTACAAATTCAACCAATCAATCAATCAGGATTTATAAAGTGCACTAATCACCCAATAGGGTTTTCAGGTGCTGGCAGGTCCTGGATGCTAATTCGAACAGCCAGGTCTTGAGGGCCATTTGAAGTTTCGGAAATGAGGTGATGGTCCCGAAGGTGCCTGGGGTGGCTATTCCATGTCTTTGCTGTGATGTAGGAGAAGAAGAGTCCTCCACTTATGCTTTGGTAGATGCAGGCAGTATGGGCAAGTGTAAGGGGGGGCGGAGCGTAGTCTTCTCGATGGTTGGTGGAAGTTCAGGTGGTGGTTAATGTAGGTGGGTCCTTGGTTGTGTAGAGCCTTATGTGCATGGGTCAGCATCTTGAATTGGCATCTCCTCAGTATGGGGAGGTAGTTGAGTTGCCTGAGGTGATGTGTGATGTGGGTTCTTCGGGGAATACCAAGGATGAGTATTTTATCCTCAAGCAGACGCTAATATTATCATGCAGAAACGTATTTATGTAATAACATTAAATACCAAAATCTCCAGTTCCTTGTTTTTCTTGTAATCTTTAATTTGTTCATAGAATTCTTAGTCTTTAGCCAACACCTGGTTTGTTGCCAAAGGAAAGTACCTGCGACTTCCTCAGGGCTCTTTTTTTACTTGAGGTAGGATTTTCTTTGAGCCGGTTTTAATTCTGTCCCGGTTCCCACATTTCCTGTATATCGGGTGAAATTCCCAGTTTTCTGAAAACACGACTAGGTTTATGTCCGTTGCGGTTAGCTTTGTTGATTTTGACTCGGTAGGAGTGCCGATTTCGTTTAGCGTGGACCAAGCGAGTACGCTCTGTTGGTTACCAACAGAGCGTTAACAAAACTAACCGCAACGGACATAAGACTAGTCATGTTTTCAGAAAACGTGGAATGTGCGTGCAACAAGGGCTGTCTTCTTTGTTGTTCTCAGCAGGTGGTAGTAGAGGTTGAGGGAGGGCTTGAAGGCTGTCCATCCCAGTTCCGATGACTAGGACCCAATCTCTCCTTTGGGAGAGACAGCTGCATAAACGTTATAACAGAGATGTTGTAACTGTCTGCGCTAGGAAAGCCCCAGGCCAGATTGTTATATTCCATATAGGTATTGCAATATAGGTTCAGATAACATCCTAACCCGTTACCTATATTCTTCCTTACTTTACATGCAAAACGGTTCTTAGGGACTGACCTTTTACCTAGATACGACGCTGCGCACAGAACATAGGATTTTCCCTGGTAAAGGCATCGTACATTATGCATGAGGATTCTTGGAATACCATCTCCTGTATAATATCTATGTATAAAGTTTGTTCCTGACATCATCCTAAGTCTGACAAGTGGCACAGCAAGGTAGGATCCCCGGGGAGAACTTTGGGTGTATAAACATCACATCATGTTGAGACAAACAGAGGAGATCAGGACTTCCCTGCCGACACAATGACGCGAAACGCTGAGGATCCTGCATGCAGATACTCCAGCTCACAGTGGTCTAACATCCCTTGCGGGGTGTCCAACTGGAGACCAAGACAGGGTCCCACAGTCTTTCACTTCAGGTAATGGGGTTGACTTTATCCTAGAGGGATTCTTGACTCAACACCTACATACATGCTAGGTACATTTGGGTACATCTAGTTAGGGTAGCATCGTATGAGTAAGCATTTTATTGTCAAGTATTTTATATACTTGCCAGTATTGATGGTTATAACAAAATGGTAGTGATCTACCATCCTTTTACTTTCGTAGTGATTCTAATAATTTATATCTTTTACTGTCTAATGATTGTTTCAGCGCACCTATTTTACACTAGATTAACTACTGTTCAATAAATACTTATTGAAAAAAGTCCAAACTGTTTATTCTGTGTAACTCTCTGAGACTGAGTGAGCATGAGTGACTCAACGAAAAGTAGTACACTGTTTCCATGGTATTTACGATAGTTGCCAAGAACTATTCTCTCCCTGGTAAGAGGAATGTCTACTGGCACTGTGAGCTAGCTGGTACACAGACCAACATACCCGGTGGGGGTGTCTAGAATCAGTATAACACCAATCCTACAGTATATGTTGTCTAAACGCGCAGATCCTATATAGGTACTATAGGAACTACAGGACATGGCGACCAACGTTGGTTGGGTACTTATTTAACAGTCAAATTGGAGTAGTTAAGTCGTGCTATTCTCAGAGACCCCTACTCACATTTCCCCAGAGATGTCTGGAGTGGGAGGGAACAAAAAATCTGCTGCAGCGGATTAGGCAAAATCCTATGTATTGGCTGTTGGTTAAGCATGCTTGAAGGACACATTTTTCCTATTGTGCATAACACCTTATCTCAGTAAGAACTCTTCTTACTAAATACAATGACTGAACAGGGAGACACTGTGCGCCTATTAAATATAATAGTCCAGGGGGAAGAAGATGCAGATGCAATACAAATTACGAAAATTTTAGGAATGCCATCACCCTAAAACTATCTTCATCTGGTTTAACAGCTAACAATGGGCCATTATCATTCGTGATCGAGGCACACAAATCATTTAAAACAGAGGTATTCTATTCATGGGTTACATTCCCACAAGCAAATGCTCTAATTACTACATTGAAGATGAAATACCGAATGAATATTGTCAGTTCGAGTACATTGAAGTTCTGCTCACTCACCAGGAGCATTATGCTGGTTCAAAGGCACCCTACCCCATACAAGAAATAAAGTAAGACTCGATCTGCTCGGAAGAGTCAGAGCAACATGGCCAGTAATAGCAGCCTACACACCACATCCTGACATCGAAACGATGCCAGGAGGAGACTTAATTACACTTCATAAAGAATTAAGAAAACTTTACAGAAATATGACACAGTTCATGATGAGGACACTTACAATTTAGCCAGCGACGGCTACACAAACAGATTCAAACATCAGCAACTAAAATTACACCACAAACATTACATGCGGTCATGGGCAAGATGCTCACTAAACGTGAACAAATGCCATCCTGGGTGGCTCAAAAAATAACACAGCTAGAGGCAGTATTTCCAAACACCAGCACACATCAAAAACATAGAGGGGCCGATTCGTATTCGGGATAAAAAACCGTCGTACGATTCGTATTCGAAGCCGTTTCCGCACGAATTAAAAAAGTCTGTCCGAATTGCGTAGTACGATCCGAAATCCCAAAATACGTACGAATATCAGCGAACCGTATGAACCACAATCGAAGACCCGTACGAAATGTCGTCAGAACTCCAACCGTATGATTTGTAAACATGCCGTACAAACTAACAAGTACGATCCTGACCAGGGATCAAGTACGCGATTTGTACGAGCAAACATAGTCCCGCATGAAGCACAATTCGTATGGAAAATATTGCGTATGAGCGAGCCGCACCAACAAATACGACGTGCACATACCACAATCAAGCGTACACGTACCCCGGGCCCGATAAACGACCGTAACTGCCAGTCGCACCAATAAATATGACGCGCGCACCCCACAATCAAGCGTACACGTACCCCGGGCCCGACAAACGACCGTAACTGCCAGCCGCACCAACAAATACGATGCGCACACTCCACAATCAAGCGTACACGTACCACGGGCTCGATAAACGACTGTAACTGCCAGCCGCACCAACAAATACGACGTGCACACCCCACAATCAAGCGTACACGTACCCTGGGCCCGATAAACGACTGTAACTGCCAGACGCACCAACAAATGCGATGCGCACACCCCACTAAACAAGTCTACAGTCTACACAGCATAGGAAAACAATGTCCTTGCCACATACAAACAGACAAACAGAGGGCCCAAGTCACAACCACCCCTTATGACACAACCACAAAAAATTAAAAAAAGCCATACCCACAAATGGACCAACAAAAGGGCCCACACATACAAACCATCATCCTTTGCAACATACCTATTTTTGCTAAGACACTGACATCACACCAACAACTGCAGCCATACACCTTCACACATACACCCTATCTCATTCACACACACCTCCACTTCACAATCAGACCCACACACCCTCATCCATACACACCATCACCCCCCAATCACATACACCCCACACCATGACCACACCAAAGAATCCAAAGTTCACTAACCCGGAGATGGAGATCCTTACAGATGAAGTCATCAGAGTTTTTCCACAGCTGTTTGGTGCATTGGTCAGACAGACCAGCATAGCTCAAAAGACACGCCTGTGGGAGAGGATCGTCGAGAAGGTCAATGCTGTTGCACCTATGAGACGCACCAGGGCGGTTTGCCAGAACAGGTGGTACGATCTGCGGAGGATGGTCAATCGCAAGATGGATGAGGACTACGCCAACGCTCATCACACTGGAGGTAGGCCTCCCCGCAGACCTGCACAATACCATCCCTGGGAGGAGAAAGTCATGGCCCTGCTACCACCGGTGGGAGTTCACGGAATTGAAGGAGCCGTTGAGCCTGGTGAGTATACAAACAACTTATGTAACATTGGGGGACCCCCAGCAGTGCCTAACAGTATGGGGGGGTGTGGGGGGGGTGGCCATGACTCCCAGCAGTGCCCAACAGTATGGGGGGGGGTGGCCATGACTCCCAGCAGTGCCCAAAAGTATGGGGGGGTGGCCATGACTCCCAGCAGTGCCCAACAGTATGGGGGGGTGGGGTGTGTGGCCATGACTCCCAGCAGTGCTCAACAGTAGGGAGGGGTGTGGGGGGTAGGGGGGTGGCCATGACTCCCAGCAGTGCCCAACAGTATGGGGGGGTGGGGGTTGGCCATGACTCCCAGCAGTGCCCAACAGTATGGGAGGGTGTGGGGGGTGTGGCCATGACTCCCAGCAGTGCCCAACAGTATGGGGGTGTGGGGGGCGTGGGGGGTGTGGGGGGTGTGGCCATGACTCCCAGCAGTGCCCAACAGTATGGGGGGTGGGGGTGTGGCCATGACTCCCAGCAGTGCTCAACAGTAGGGGGGTGTGGAGGGGTGTGGGGGTGCGTGGCCATGACTCCCAGCAGTGCCCAACAGTATGGGGGGTGTGGGGGGGTATGGGGGGTGTGGCCATGACTCCCAGCAGTGCCCAACAGCATGGGAGGGTGTGGGGGGATGTGGGGGGTGTGGCCATGACTCCCAGCAGTGCCCAACAGTATGGTGGTGTGGGGGGTGTGGGGGGTGTGGGGGTGTGGGGTGTGTGGCCATGACTCCCAGCAGTGCCCAACAGTATGGGGGGTGGGGGGGGTGGCCATGACTCCCAGCAGTGCTCAACAGTGGGGGGGGTGGAGGGGTGTGGGGGTGCGTGGCCATGACTCCCAGCAGTGCCCAACAGTATGGGGGGTGTGGGTGGTGTGGCCATGACTCCCAGCAGTGCCCAACAGTACGGGGGGATGGGGGGCTGTGGCTATGACTCCCAGCAGTGCCCAACAGTATGGGGGGTGTAGGGGTGTGTGGCCATGATTCCCAGCAGTGCCCAACAGTATGGGGGGGTGGGGGTTGGGGCCATGACTCCCAACAGTGCTCACCAATAGGGGAGGGGTAGGGGGGGGATGTGTGGCCATGACTCCCAGCAGTGCCCAACAGTATGGGGGTGTGGGGGGTGTGGCCATGATTCCCAGCAGTGCCCAACAGTATGGCGGGGTGTGAGGGGGTGGCCATGACTCCCAGCAGTGCCCAACAGTATGGGGGTGTGGGGTATGTGGCCATGACTCCCAGCAGTGCTCAACAGTAGGGGGGTGTGGGGGGTGTGTGTGGCCATGACTCCCAGCAGTGCCCAACAGTATGGGGGTGTGGGGGGGTGTGGGGGGTGTGGTCATGACTCCCAGCAGTGCCCAACAGTATGGGGGGGTAGTGGCCATGACTCCCAGCAGTGCTCAACAGTAGGGGGGTGTGGCCATGACTCCCAGCAGTGCCCAACAGTAGGGGGTGTGGGGGGGGGGGTGGCCATGACTCTCAGCAGTGCCCAACAGTATGGGGATGTGGGGGGGTGTTGGGATTGTGTGGCCATGATTCCCAGCAATGCCCAACAGTATGGGGGTAGGTGCAAGGGGAGTGGCAGAAGGCTGCAAGGGGGAGGGTGAGAGGGTGCAAGGTGTAGGGTAGGAGGCTGCACTCAACCCATATGGCCCAGGTACATACCCATGTACCATGATCAATGCACAGGGAGCGTGAAAGTACTGACAAGATAGCTGACACTGGGCCCTGGTGTAGGCAGCACAAGGACCTCCTGTGACCAGTGCAAACAGTAACACCAGGACAAGTTCAGATATCCTGCACAGGAACTAACAACCACTATCATGGCAGCATGCTTCATGGGGGGACAGACACACCACGAGGGACGCCCACTTGCCAATCACACTCAAACTACTACCATGCCCTGTCACACATACCCCTTACAGCAACTGAGCCCCTGGGGACAGACAATGGAGTGCACTACTGTCACAATCGTCATGTAACACAACCTCAGAAATACGGATATGATGACGTATGCAAACAAATAAAGCACAGTGCCGAATCACAAGTCCATTTTGCCTCTCACACAATGCTGTTGCCACAGCTTTGTGATGCTGTGGATGCACTGAAGTTGCACCATGGACCTGGGTATTGACAAGGTAATGCATCTTAGAGAAGTGCCACGTCCTAAAGCCCTGTGCCTGAAGAGGGTGTACTGGTCCTGGGGGGTTGGCAGTGGGTGGCCGTCACGGCACTGCAACCCCTCTCTAAAGTTGCTGGATGAAATCAGCAAAATTCCACTCAGTCGCCATCATAAAGATGCTGCATTAAAACCCTGTGCATGCTTGAACCAGCCATAATTATTCAGACTGCATTGTGCAGATTGGGCCACACGGAGCACATCTGGATCTGTGTGGTGCTGACCACACAAGCCACAGCAATGGCTGTGACAGTCATCGTAAACAGTACCCAACATGTCAAGCACCCCTGAGCACATGTCAATCTCAGCCCACAGCATAAACATACACAAGTGAACAATTTCAACAATCCAAAGCAGGGGGAACATTGCTAACGACAATGGATATTATATTTGGATGTTGCATGATAGTGCATTAACAGTGTTTGTCTCTCACACCCACAGGGGAACGTGTGGAAACTACCCCCAACCAGGGGGGAGAAGGATCCCAGTCCCAGTCTCAGCACGGCAGTGACCCCACCATCACAGAAGCCTCTCAACACACTGTGGATGACCGCAACCAACCAGGCCTCTCTGGATCCCAAACCCCTGCAGCAGCTGGAACAGATACATCTGTGCCAACCACCACACCCATTCCCGCCACATCCCAGCAGACAGCTCGGAGCCCTGCCCATAATACACAACAGAGCCTGTCTGACAATGAGGGACATGGTTCGCCGGGCACCCATGAGGTGGCAGACGACACCTCCACTGCTAGCACTCATGGGTCCCGTCGACTTGATGTGCCCACAAACGTAGGCCCAGCTCATGTGGACAGGGGTGGTGGGACTGGCACAAGGCGGAGGCGAGAACCTGACCAGCCAGCTGCAGGGCCCGGTATGGCCGAACTCCGAGACATCATGGATCAATACCGGCGGGACACCAGAGAGTTCAGCCTGGTAGTGGAGGCCCTCAACAAAATGACCAATCAGCAGGCCCAGCTACATGACAGTCAAGAACGACACCAGGGACGGATGGAGGCAAGACTGGATGAGCTCATGACTGTGCATCGGGAAATTAACCAATCACTCCGTCTGATCGCTGTCAACATGCAGCACCCTCCCTGTGTCACAAGGCCAGAAACATCTAGGCAAAGACCAACAACAGGCACAGGGAGGGAGGAGGAGGTGAAATTGTCAGACGGAGAATCCCATGCATCGTCAAGGCCTGCACGTGAGGGTCCCCCAAGGAAGGTAGGTCGTCCACGGTCCAGACGTTGAGAGGCATAGGGCCATGAACAACTCCCATGTCACCTGGTCTAGCATCTTGCCTTCGTGGGCAACAGCATCACCCTATTGACTTTCAGACTCTCCCACATGGACTTGCTTGTCGCAGTGTGCCCAATGATGCCAAGCACTGTGGCCTGGACTCTGTTGACTCATACTGTAAGGCATCACATCTCCCGCTGTGAACTTTGGATTCCCCCCTTGTTGTACAGCACCTACTCACGTTACACGCACAAGAGTAAAAAATAAATCTAACTCGCACAAAAAGCATTGATGTATTTGTATGTACCCAGATTCTAATACATTTATGAGGTGAAATGTCTTCAAATGCCACAGTCTCCTGCAAACTCTAGCCATCCACACACTGGGATCTTAGTCCGGCTGTGGAAACACATAGGTCACAAGATAGCCTACACTACATACATGGATAGCAATACTCACCTGTGATGGTTACTAACTGCCGAAGATGGGGTTTGCTTGAAATACTGCAATGACAGACAGTCATACAAGAGTGTGCGAGGTGTCAAGAGCATGGCAAATATGCTAGGTGTCCACGGAGGGAGCACCAGGATCTGTGTAATGAGGTATGAGAACTAGCAGCCACATGCTTTTTTACTGTGGATGTGAAGATTGATGGCCTGGCCGAGGGTGCCAACAGGGACTGTGGGCAATAGGGTGTTAGATGTTAGATGTCCATATCATTTATTTTGCCTGGGTCTGTGGAGTGCCGACTGAGTGTGGCTGATGTGTATGACGGTGAACCTGCATTTGACTGTGGGACCATTGTAGGTATCTCAGGCGGATGGTCATGTGGCAGCAGCAGGGGATGTTGAGGATGAGGTGTGTGCATGCACCCTGGATTTCCACAAGTACTCCGTAAGTCAGGTTCTTGTTCCTGTGTAGAGGGTAGTTGCTGTAGTTGGGCTGGCTGGTGTTGTGGACGGTAACCAGGCTGAACACCACCTTGCCAACAGACAACACCATAGACATACCAGAAGGAAATGACAAATCCCGCTAACACCACAACGACAGAGTGGTAAGAGGAATTCCCATCATCCACATTAACACTCCCAGAGTCACTACCAACAACAACAACACCCTCCCCGCCGCCTAAAACATGCATTTACAGATCCACACCAACACCACCCTCTGAGGAACACTCATCTACAGACCACCTGGAGTCCTAACACTATTCATCAACTCCATCGCTCACCTCATCAGCACGCATGCCCTCGCCTACACGGATTACATCCTCCTTGGCAAAATTTACTTTCACCGTCATTACAACAATGACGTAAACTCCACCGCCCTGATGGACAACCTTGCCACCCTTGGATAACACCAACTCGTGACAACCCACACCGCTAGACACACATAGGACCCCTTCTTCGCAGAAACTCCACACGTCTCATCCAACAACACCACCTAACACCACTGGAGAGACCACAGAAGTGTCCACTTCACCTTTAGGAAACCCACCACAACCCCCGGCACACAGGCCATGCCACGCAGCTGCTGGTGCAAGCTCAACAAGGACTAACTGACAGCCACCCTTACCCTGGGCCCACAAGCCTACCCCACCTACCCCCACACCGCTGCCATCTTCCTCAAACAGTGGATCACCGACTGCGCAGACACCTTCATCCCAATCAAGTCCTCCGCCACCTAACACAACAACAACATTGCCACATGGTTCACCAAAGAACCGAGGACCTCCAAGTGCACCTGTTGGAAGCTGTAGAGGAGCACGCACTGCAAACAATCACCAGAAAGCTACAACGCACACAAGAGTGCCACCCGCAGACACCACCAACTCATCATGACCGACAACAGGACACCCATTAAGGACCGGCTTGACAGCAACGCACACACCAGCAAATAGCACTTCAAAATCGCTATTCAACTCTCTAAAGCCAAAAAAGCGCCAACGACATTCCACCATCACAAGACCAGTGTGACTCCTGGGATGATTTGACGTCCCGGTTGATCAATTGTACAATTGATACAACAATCTACATTAGGGCTGAGTTACCCCCCGCCAGCTGGTATGAGAGGACGTGGCTGGTTGAGGTTTCCAAAATAAAGATGTCCTAAATTGGTGCGGTGACCGATTATAGAACCCTGATGAATCTGCCAGAAAACAGATAAGGCAGTGAAAAATGTTGGTTACAGGTAGTGGTATGCGACAGTAAGCTACCAGCCTTTTTACTTCACCAGCATACACCAGATTTAATAATAAAGATGTATAATTGGTGTGGCTGTTGATTTTAATCACTGTGTTTGGTTGGTCACAATTAAGGAGTTATTACTTCTTGTTCAGCACCCTGTTTTCACTTTTTGCTTTTGGACATTATTTTCTTTTCGAAAAGGAATGGCAACCAATGATGAGAAAGGGGCATAGAATTGGTAACATCTGCCAAGTTCCCCAAGGGTTGTTCGCCCGTGAGGTTCCTTCCTTTTCACCACACATTTTTTGTCTAAATTAATTTTCATTTACGTGTGGGTGGATGTATTGTTTGAGTGGCAGACATCATTGGTTGTGTCGAGTTGAACTACGCCCGGAACCTCCTATTTTGCAGTTCACAAAAAGAGTTGTGATGCAGATGGACAGGCATTAGAGATACTACACCTCACCACGGATATAGAGGGGGTTAGTTTGGATGTTAAAAATATATCTCCGACTAAGTAGATTCTCATGCCTAGCAGATTAACACTAACCATCGTTTAGGGTACTGGGAGTTGTGTATTGAACTGTGTGACTCACTGGCCAACTCCGCTCACGGTAAGATCAACAACATCCACAAAAGCTTCTACTCCACTAGCCCCACATCCACAACCGAGACCACCCCCCTGCAACCAACAGCCACTAAATTCACCCGATTGCCTGCTACAACGTCAGCAATGAAGACACCATCACGAGCAAGGACTACATTCACTCTGGATCCCTATCTGACCCATGGCATATCCACATTTCCAAACAAGCCAGATAAGCCATCTCACCCCTTCTCCGTAAAAATATCCTACATCTCCTTCCAGACAGCAACCTTCACTGGGAGTTTGGAGAATGTCTTGATCACCGCCTTACTGAATAAACCTAAAGTGGACCACAAATACATCTTGAAATTCCTGCACATCTCCCTGCTCCCCTTCCCAGAACAAGTCACGTTGAAGATCATCAACAGACAGCTGACCCACAACCTCAAAGACAAAAACATCATAGAACCAACACAGTCTGGATCCTACATCAACCAGAGCATGGACACCGCCCTCATTGCCACCACCAACAACATCTGCATCCTCATGGACAAAGGAGAAACAGACGCCCACAACCATCAGCACCTATCAGCAGACTTCCACACGGTCTCCCACGGCACCCTAACAGTACACATCCATGACGCAGGAATCAAAGCGAGTGCCCTGGTCTGGACCACATCCTTTGCCACCGGCACAACCAAGAGCATCTGCCTCCCACAGTACTGTTCCAATACCACTGACACCATCCGCAGCGTCACACAGGGATCATCCCACAGCCCAACGGACTTAAATATCCACATGGCACAACTCACCTATGTGGCACAACAACAGAGCCTCAATATCATCTTCTATGCCAATTACACCCATTTGATCATATCCCTCACCAAGGACCCACACAATGGCAACATCTACCTCCACAGAGGAATCACTGCTGTAGCAAAATGGAGTAAGGACAGCAGGTTGATGCAGAATCCAGAAAAATCGGAGGAACACATCCTCGGCCCAACCAGCTCAGCCTGTGACGACTCCTGGTGGCCAACATCGCTAGGAACAGCACCATAACCCACCAAACACACACACAAACTGGGGGGCATCCTAGACTCCTCACTCCCCATGACCAAGCAGGACAACGCCATCTCTGCTTTCTGCTTCAACACCCTCTGAATGCCCCGCAGAATCTTATAATGGATCACCTCAAATACACAAAAAACAGTCACCCTGCCCCTCTCCAACAGCTGACTTGAGTAAGTGAACGCCATCTACGCAGCTACAACAACCAAACTCCTGAGCCTGCTGCAACGCATTTGGAACACATTGGCACGTCTGATCCTCGTTTGCCACAACCCGGCCACATCACACGACACCCGAGAGGCCTGCACTGTCTCCCTGTCAACAACAGAATCAGCTTCCAACTCCACATCCGCGCATACAAATCTCTACACCACGCAGGACCAGCATACCACAACCACAGACTCACCTTCTACACACCCACCCGCAGCCTCTGCTCTATCAACCATGCTCTCGCCACTGTCCCTCACATCCGGAAAAACACGGACAGTGGCAGATCATTCTCCTACCTCGACTCCAAGACCTGGAACACCCTCCCTACAAGTCAACAACAGACCCAGGACCTGCAGCCCTTCAAAATACTTCTCAAGCCCAGTGTGTTTAGATCAGTACCAGCACCCCCCAGCGCATTGAGACCGTCAGGGGTAGGTAGTGCGTTTAACTAATGAATCAACTGATTGATAGATGGCTTAGCCATATTTTGTGTGTAGGATAGGAGAGCTGTGGATGATAGTTACAATGGTGCTGGTCAGGATGCTGGTGTGAAACTGGCTGTGCAGATGTTTGACAATGCAGAGTGTGTCCATGGTGTTGGATATGACTCTGAGGGTGTAGCCCGTTAAGTCTGACCAATCATAATCCTGGATTGGGTGTGTGATCCCTGTGGGATTTCGACAATCCGTCTGTGATGGCCCGGCAGAAGTGGTGTTCTCATTTATTTATTTTATTTTATTTATTTTTGGAGTTTTCTATAGCGCTAGCCAGACCCGGAAGTATCGGAGCGCTTTACAACATTGTTATAGACAGATTACATTGTTAAAAAACTGATTATTGCACCAAGAGTGCCCAGGTAAATAGTGAGTCCAAGGTCAAGGAGGTTCGTTAATCCGATTTGACGTAGTTTCTGGGTCTTTTGTCTTGTGGTCGGGAGTTGAAGGGGATCCATTTTTACTTTGTGAGGATTTGATTGAGGAAGAGCGTTTTGAGCTGGCTCTTGAAGGCTCTGTAGGAGGAATTTGTCCTAATATGTATGGGAATGGCATTCCAGATTTTGGGTGCATTTCCGGTGAAGGACCTAGATAGATTCTTTTGTTTGCAGGTTTTCGGAGGGATGAGAAGCAGAGAGTTAGTGCTTCTGAGGTTTCTTGTCTGTCCCGCTTTCTTGAGTTTGGCAGCTAGATAGGTGGGTTTGCAGGTGTGTAGAGCTTTGTGTATGAGGCAGGCGGTTCTGAAATTAGCTCGCATTTCTACTGGGAGCCATTTGAGTTCAGTTAGCGCGGGAGTGATATGTTCATATTTCTTTACTCCCGACACCATTCTGGCTGCTGCATTTAGTGTTGTTGTAAGTGGAGCCAGGTGTAGTTGAGCCGTACCTGTGAGGGTGGCGATCCCGTAGTCTAATCTGGATAGGACAAGGGACTACGTGGCTTGTTTGAGGTCCGTTGGTGGGATGAAGGGTTTGATTTTACTTAATAGCTTTAGGTTGAAGAAGGCACCTTATGCAGTGCTCTTGATATGTTTAATCATATCCAAGTTAGGGTCCAGAGTGATACCCAATGACTTCACTGAGTCTGCTGGGATGAGAGTGCAGTCGAGAGCATCAATAGCCTTAAGCCATTCCGTGATTTGCGGGGTCTTTTCCTTGCTGGCTAGGAGAAGAATTTCCGTTTTGTTTTGAGTTAGTTTCAGATGGTTGCGGGATAGCCACTCTTGTACTTCTCTTAGGGTGATGTTTAGTCTTTGCATGTCTGCCAGGGAGGAGGTTTCAAGGTATATCTGGGTGTCGTCGGCATAGAGATGGAAGGGAATGTTGGCTTGTTTGAGGATGATGGTGAGTGGCTCCATGTAGATGTTGAATAGTGCGGGTGATAGCACTGACCCTTGGGGGACACCTCTAGTTATAGGGTGTAAGTCAGACGTGAAGTTTCCTATTTTTATTCTTTGAGATCGGTTTTGTAGGAAGGAGGTGAACCACTGTGCAACCACCCCATTGGCACCTACCCTATCTGTGAGAGTGTTGATGAGTAGTTTGTGGTCGACCGTGTCAAAGGCCGCCGAAAGGTCCAGGAGTATGAGTAGACAGCAGCGGTTCTTGTCCAGTGATTTGTGCATATCATCTATGACATTTAGGATGGCAGTCTCTGTGCTACATCCTTTCCTGAAGCCTGATTGGTGTGGGTCGAGGAGGATGTTGATGTCCATGTGGTGGGAGAGTTGACGGAGAACACCTTTTTCTAGTAATTTTGCTAGGAAAGGGAGATTGGATACAGGTCTGTAGTTGCTAAGATCGTTGGGGTCAGCACCAGCCTTTTTAATTAGTGGTGTTACCTGGCCTATTTTGAGGCAGTCAGGTATGCTTCCTGTTTCCAGGGAGCTGTTAATGATCCTAGTCCAGGTGGGGGCTAAGGAGTTTTTGAGTTGTTTTGCCAGTTGTGCGGTGATAGGGTCTTCAAGGTGCGATGAGGGTTTGGATCCGATGGATAGTTCAATAATTTCAGTTACAGTGGTGGGAGTGACGGTTAGCCAGTTGTAGGTAGGTTGGTTGGGTGGGTTTGCATCATCTTTACTGAGTATCGGGCCGGTCTTTGATGGAGGTGGATGTGCCGTCAGTGAGAGCTCAATCTTTAGAATTTTATCGCTGAAGAAATTAGCAAATTTGTTGCATAGCTCTTTAGAGGCCGGGATAGCAGCCGGAGTTGGTTTAGATGTTTGTTGTCTGATAATAATGTTGAAAAGTTCTTTGGGGTGATTTTTTGCATTGTTCAGTATGTCGCAAAAGAAGGAGGATTTTTCGTGCGCGATGTGCTTGTTGTACATCCTACATTTTGTTTTGAGTAGTTCGAGGTGAGTTGACTAGGGGTTATTGTGCCAGAGTCTTTCAGTTGCTCTTAGCTGTCTTCTTTCCACGTTTAGTTCAGAGTTGAACCACGATCTCGAAGGGAGGGTTTTGCTCTTCTTTTGTTTCATGGGTGCTAATTTGTCCAACATGTCAGTTAGGGCCTCGTTATATTGGGTGGTAAGTTCCATAGTGGACCTTTCGTCTTCATTGGGGGGAAGAGTGAGTTCAGACTTTCTTCTAGTTCTTCCAAGGGGATCTGTCTCAGGTTTCTTGTCCAGTGGAACTGAGCGTTCCTGTTAGGAATTTGATGCGTTTTTGATTGATGTGGAAGAGGATGAGATGATGGTCTGACCAGTCGACTGGGAGGGTGCGAATGATGGTGATTGCATCCTCCTGGGCTATGATGGCATCTAGGATTGAGCCTTTGTCGTGGGTTTGTTCAGTGCAGTGTTGAATCAAGTTGTTGTTGTGAAGGAGATCGTTTAAGGTTTGCATTAGAGGGTTTTTTTGTCTCATTCCAGTGAAGGTTTAGGTCTCCTAGTATCAGGTTGTTCTCATTTGAGAGTGAGCAGTGTGAGATCAGGTCGGCCAGCTGTTCACCAAAAATAGTATTGTTTCCTGGTGGTCTATAGATGAGGTGACAGTGAAGTCTTTTGTTGTCCGACATTTTGATGTTGACTGACAGGTAATCCAGATTATGATATTTGAGGGAGTCAATTTCTGTTATAGAGATGTTCTTTTTACATATGATTGCCGTACCTCCACCTCTTTGGTTGTTCCTGTCCTTGTTGAGGATAGAGAATCCTGGGGGTACAAGCATGTCGAAGATAGGTGGGGAGGTTTCATTTAGCCAGGTTTCAGTGATGAACAGGATGTCTAAGTCATGTGTTAAGATGGTTTCTGCCAGTTCAGTTGCGTGTTTATTCGCAGATCTGCAGTTGATGAGCATGCAGTTGGCCATTTTCTTGTTGTTTAGCTCTAAGATTGGAGGGCCATAGGAATGTTTATGAGGTGCGCTGGAGGTCTCACTAATTTTGAGGTTGTGGTTTCTCTCCCAAGATCGATAATTACTGGGATCCTAGCACTTGTGGTGGAGGTTGGCTTTGCTTTATAGGCTTCAGCAAGGTCCCTCGCTTCTTGCATGGACATTACAGCGCTCGTTCTCTTGGGTCTGTGTGGATGGTTACTGAAGGGGGTTGTCTTCCAACTCAGTCGTGAATTTATGTGGTGGAGTCTAAGTTTGTTGAGGGGGCCAGGGAGTGAGAGGGGTAGGCCTTGAGTAAAGGGAATGTTAAGTTTAGATAAGATTCTGTTAATATTTTGGGTCGCTATTCCTAGTTGGAGTTCTAGTCGAGCCAATCTTTGGGTTATGCTCAAGGAAGGAGGGGTGGAGGGTATGGGGTATGGGGCTTTGTGTGTCCCGCAACCGATCCTTGGTTGTTGGAGGGAGATTTGTTATGGTAGGTGGAGAAAGCGAATCTGTGTGGGAGTTCCTCTCTCTCTGTCTGTAATCTTATTGTGGTTTATGGGGGTAATCACTGGTATTGGTGGGGTTACTGGGTTTAGAGTGGGCAGGGCATTCAGGACAGTTAGCAGTGGGTCGGTTTCTTTGGTTACTGGGTGGGGGTAGGGGGAGACCCTTGTGCTAGAGAGGAGTTGGGGTGTGTTGTCTGGTGAGAGTCTAGAGATGGGTGAGCGTAAGCGGGATGAATATTGCGGGCTCTGGAAGGCGTTGAGGTGAATGATGGAGCTAGGGGGCGGAAGGCGGAAGGTTGGCGGTACCCACGGGTGGGGGTTGAGTGGGTGCAAGGGTTGGGAGGTTTTCGTCTTGTGTGTGGTTTGAGGCTAGGGAGTCTTTTGCGTTGGTCTGAGCTGGATGGGTGAGGGCAAGGCGTAATGTGGGGAAGAGTGAGTCAAAGGCCTCTAGGTTGTCGTTGTTGGCTTGGATCAGGATCGTGCCATTGTTGTATATGGTCACAAAGGAGTTATCACAGCGAGTGCGGAGGTTGGGGATTAGCAACGTTAGTTTGCAGCTTGCAGGGATGGTGGTCGTTTTATATATGTGGAGGTGGGATCTGAGGATGGAGTTCCACCCCCTGGGATTCTGTGTGTGGAAGATGAGATCCATTTTCCGTAATCCTTTTGTGGCGCAGTGGTATAGGTCTGCAATTAGGCATTCTTGATGTTGTCTTAGCAGCCTTTGCTTAAAATTTCTTTTCGCTTTGTGCGATAGATTGGGGGGTACATGATGGAGAAGGAGTTTCTGCCATGGGGTTTTAAGCCATGTGCTGAGTTGGTTGCGTACTACCATGTTACAGCATTGGAGGCGATGTGTGATTGTGTTGTGTCAACGAGGTAATACACCACAATGTGGTGCTGCTGGAAGTAGTGTGTGTGCAGTACGAGGCACATGACCTGGTTGTACGTACACGCACTGTTAAGTGTGGCTGCGTCGTGTTGTCAGTATCAGTTGCACACACAACCTGAGAGGCTGTCATGGGTGTGTTTGTGGTAGCGTGTTACCAGGTGGATGATTATCTGGTGTTCACTGTGTGGAGGTTGGCTGGGGCGTGAGTCTGTTGTGTCACATGTGTCATTCAATCAAAAGGAGCCTAAGTGGAAACAAAGGGAAAATGCTGCACCCCATTCCGACACTGTTCAACAACAAAAAGGCCTAACCCAACTCTCAACAATGGCAGAATTACATGGCCAATTTAAAATACTGCCTCAGAGGTTTACCCTTACACTAATCCATAGGGTCATGGTGTGTTTCACGTTTACATAAAATTTACACCAAGGTCTGATCCTGTAGGAGAGTAGGGTCTGCTATCCTATGGTCACCCCAAATTTTTGCTTTTTGCTTCACTGGTTTATGACTTAATGTGGCTGTGGGCCTGCTAATCAGACCCACAGCCTGCTGTTCTCTCTCTAAATTGTTACCCATGTACTTTAGGTGCATAACGAAATTGGAACTGGTTCACCTTATTGGCCCCTGTAACAGTGTACCCAGGTACCCAGGGCATAGGTGCTTCCAAGGCCTACCAGGGGCTGCAGCATGTATTGTGCCACCCCTGGCCTGGCCTCCATATTTGACACAACTGGCTGATCACTCAGCTGGGGTAAGTCGGTGTAACCACCCCTTACTTAGGTGTAGTATGCCTACACCTAACCTAAAATGGACACATATGTTCCTATCAGTCACTCCTATGGAAGGCCTCATCAATCCTGGAGGCAGAGTGCTTGGAAATATGTGAGATGGTGCTCTGGCATGAGCTGAGCCTGTCTGCAGCTTTCGGAACCATGTCCTTTAGCTGTTTCATGATACTGCCATACCATATACTCTTAAGTGCATTATAATCCTCGTGGTTAAATGCTATCTTGGGTTTGGCTTTATCAAAACATGTCGAGTAAGGTGTCATACGAATTGGAATACTACTCCCTCGCCAGTTCTGGCGACGGGGGTAGCATTCCACCCTTCTAGAGGGACACGACATGTACCTAACCTGAACCCCGGTTAAAGTTAAACAGAGCCTCAGCATCACAAAATGGATGCTGCCACCACAGACACAAGTCTGACCTCCTGCTGCTGGGAGTCCTTCCAGCGAGGGCAGCTTGGACAAAGGGTTTCCTGCCTTGGGAGGTGCTAGCACCACCCCAGACAGGATTTTGTGTATTGGGTAGGACAGGGCTGAATAGAATCAGACATGCCTGGGGCACACAAGGTGTCCCTGTGCATAGGCCAGTTCAAACCGGTGCTGGGGCCTTCCAGCCCCAGTCCTGGCGCGAAACTGGACAAAGGAAAGGGGGTGTAACCACTCCCCTTCCTGGTCCCACCCAGAGGAGGGACCTAGTAGGTGATCCGGCCCCCCAGATTCGAATAAGATTGGGAGCTGTGTCCTGAGACTTCAGATCATCCTGAATCAACTTGAAACTAAGAAGACGACTGGACTTCGACATTCTGCTGCACAGAAGACTGAAGAGCATCTCCCTTGTGGCCTAGGAGTGGCCACCCTGTGAACACAGGCACCATCCAGCAACTCGACGTCTGCTTTGCCGCCGCCTCCCGCCGGAGCCCGAGCCCAGAGCCTGACAAGACCCAGACTCCCAGACTTCTCACAGCCCGATCCACAGTCCCTGCAAAGAAGGGACCCGTGGAGACACTGAGAGACGTGGGACTGGACCTCTTGGAAGACCCCCGAGAAGCTGACTGCGCAGCATCAGAGGCACCCTCGACGCTGTGCTTTGGGGTTTGAGAAGCCCCAACCTCGAGCAGCCCTTGCACTGAAGATCAGCCCCCCAGTATCTCCACGATCTGTGTGGGGCCCTTTTGCACCGTGCCACTTGATGCGCCATCCCGGCCACTTGCCACGTGGCTAGCGGACATCTTGGCGACGATAACGACAAACTACACTGCTGGTCTGGTTGCTCCAGACTGGCCCTTGCTCCCCTAAAAAGGAGCACCCGCTCTGACCTTGCTGGTCCGAGTGAGTAGCTTGAATCACTTCCTGCGTGGCTTGCTTTAGCCAAGGCCTGTTTGCTCCAATCAAGTTTCCGACACCGCCATCAGCGAGAGCCTTTGTGGCACAGCTTGTGACCAACGCCTGGACGTCCTTGACCTCTTCGTGTCCACGTGGCTGCAGAGACAATCTTCATGACATCACCTGTTTGCACCCGGCATCGCCTGGTTCCTTCCTGGTTCCACGGTAGTCACTGGCTAGTGACTTTGAACATTGTCCCCTCTGCTTTCAGGTCTTCACCTCTTCAGATCCACCCTTGGATCCACCGGAATTCTTCACATCGAGCCGCCTGCAGCATCTTCAGCTCCAAGCACCATCGACCTGCGTGACGAAACCCGACACTACTTCGACCCTGTGCACCCGCTTCCTGTGGGTGAGGTAACTCAGCAACGCCGGTGTTCCCACACTGGTACACACCTCTAGTGTCTGTGTCTAAAGTTTCATCCTTCTAGGTCACTCGGAAGGTTCCTTAATAACTAACTTTGTAACTTTTACGCACCATTGACATTGCATTGGTATTGCGTGCACTTTCCGCACTGCACCCGAGTCCCGCGGGCCTTTCCCGACTTCTTCACTGCTAGTCCCGAACAGCTCCAGCTATTCCCCAGGCCCTAGGCCTCTTCACTTTCCCCATAGTGGTTCTTATACCACTATTTTAGTATATGGTTTAGGTGGCCCCTAGGGCTCATCCATAATTGTGCAACTTTTGTATATTTAAACTGTGTTTTGTTTTAACGCATTTGCTTCTGTGCTCATAACGAGTATAGGTGATATTTGTAGAAATAAATCTATATATATATTTTCAATATATATCTGTGTGGTGTCCTTTCATTTGGTATTCAAGGGATTGTGTATGGTAAAACAGCTTGCTTCACATGCCTTTACAGAGTTTAGCCTAAGACTGCTTAGTCCATGCTACCCCTAGGATAGCTTGTCTATAAGGTTGACTTTATAACCTGCACCAAGGGGGTTGCTTGGCATGGTACAAGGTGATCACTAGAACTAGTGAGCATCATATACCAGGCCAACTTCTCACATTGGTGAGCAGCGGATTGGGATTTGAGCTTGCTGTTGTTTTACCATTACAATCTTTGAGAGTATCATTTGAAAGATCATACAGGTACCTGATAGGTACACTAAAACAAGACTAGTATACTGAAGTTCTACTGAACTTAGTTGTTGTAGAGGATAGGGAGTAGCACACCCTGACTACAACTACTAGATAGGTTTGGTAGGAAAACACAAGTGTAGGTAGATTGCAACACATCCACCACACTAGAGCAATGTCTGGAGCAGAGGGATCCACTGGACCTATCTCTGTTGAGAGTGACCCTCAAAGGGCACCATCCAAATTTGCTATCTTTCCTTTTAAGGAACTGAGGCAGCTGTGTTCCATGAGAGGAATCAAAACAGGTCCTACTCCTACAGCAGGACACCTCAGAGAGCTTTTAGACCAGTCTGAAGCTCTAAAGAACTCCAAACCAGGCCCCTCAGGGACTGGTGATGGAGGTTCTCCTTCTGAAGAAGAAAACACTGATGCCCCTGCCCCTGTTATCCACATAGATGAGGAAGACCAGGTCACTGGAGATACTCAGCCAGAGGATGAGGAAGATGAGGAGGAGGAGGAGGAAAGTGGGACTGATGATGAGAGAAATAGCCAGGTGTTAGTCAGCAGGCTTAACCAGGCTAACCTAAGCTTATTTGGGACTGAAGGTGGGTCCAACCCATTCAGACCCCCAAATGGACTTAACCAGGAGCATAGGAGGAGGAGGAATCACTCAGGTGAATCCAATACTTCCCATGTTGCTAGAGGTTCTCATGGCAACTCCAGAAGGGAGTTGACTAGCCCTCAGAGAAGGGAACATGAGGCCAAAATGAGAGAGGCTGAACTTAGGATCCAGAAGCAAGAATTAGAAGTTGCCCTGGCCAAAGAGAAACTTGCTAGAGCAAGGCAGCCTAGAGAGAGTGTATTAGGATCCACTGGTGGCAGCACTATCCCTAAGGATAAAGACAGGTCCTATGACAATAGAAACTTGAGTAAGATTGTGCCCCCTACAAAGTTGGGGATGATATCCACAAATGGATGACTGCACTTGAGAGAGCTTGCAAAGTACAGCAGGTCCCTCAGGATCAGTGGGCAGCAATCTTGTGGCTCTCCTTTGAAGGTAGAGGCCGAGACAGACTCCTCACAGTTAGTGATGGGGATTCTAGAAACTACCTGGTCCTGAAGAGTGCTCTGATTGATGGGTTAGGCTTAACCACTGAACAGTACAGGTTAATGTTCAGAGATACCCAGAAGACACAGACTCAGGACTGGTCTGAATTTGTTGAATGTGCCACTAAGGCTCTGGAGGGCTGGTTGCTGGGAAGTAAGGTTACAGACTATGAAGGATTGTACAATTTGCTTATGAGAGAACAGATTTTAAATAACTGTCAGAACCAGCAGTTGCATCAACATTTGGTTGACTCAGATCTAACCTCTCCCCAAGAATTGGGAAAGAGGGCAGACAAATGGGTTAGAACCAGAGTTAAGCAAAAGAACCAGAACCAGAACCAGTGTGGGGACCAAAAGAAAACAGACCAGAAGGGTGGGGAGCAGAAAGCTAAAGACCAGAAGTCTTCAACAGGGCCCCAAACTAATACTGAGGGTGGGTCCCAAACTTCCAAGAAGAAGAAGAAAGAAGGTCAAAGAAAACCCTGGTGTAGCTTTTGCAAAAACACCACTCACTGGACAAGTGATTGTAAAAAGGGTGGAGCCCCCAACACTGCAGCCCCTAAGGCACCTGCACCCACTAGTACAGTTGGCAGTGTTGGTCCACAGACTAAGGGGGTAGTGGGTATCACCTTGGGAACTGAGGGAGATTCTGACCTATTCAGAAACCCCACACAGGCTGTTCTGATTTGTGATGGGGAGATTGATTCTTCCCCTACTGGCAGTCCCAATAATTTGGGCAAGTACAGACAGACACCTTTGATTAATGAGAAAGTGGCTCAAGCATACAGGGACACATGTGCCAGTGTCACTATGGTGACGCCTAGCTTTGTGGACCCTGGACAGTACATATCAGGTGATAATTACCTGGTGACCAATGCCAGCAATGTCACTACTACACATAGTATGGCAATTGTTAACTTTTCCTGGGGAGGGGTAACTGGCCTAAAAAGAGTTGTGGTTAGTGCTGATCTCCCCGTAGAATGTTTGTTGGGCAATGACCTGGAGAGCTCTCTATGGTCAGAAGTTTAGTACAGGACTCATGCAGAGATGTTAGGGATATCATCACATGTCCTTGCTGTGACCAGGTCACAGGCCAAAAAGTGCCTCTCTGAACCTCAGGTCTTGGATCCTGGAACAATGGACCAAGTACCTCCCAAGACAAGGAACAGGAGGGTAAAGGCTGTGCCTTCCCAAATGCCTACAAGTGAGGATCAGCCTTCACAGGAAGATGATTCTGAGACCCCTGAAGGAACTGTCCCTATAGAGCTTGAACCTGATTAGGTTGAGTTTCTGGGGCAGGGGGACCTTCTAGGGCTGACTTGGGGCAGGCTCAGCTATCCTGTCCCTCTCTTGATCCCCTCAGACAGCAGGCTGCTGCTGAGGCTGCTGGGAATGCTCAAGGTACCCATAAAGTTTATTGGGATGATGGGCTCCTTTATTCAGAGGATAGAGACCCCAAGCCTGGTACAACCAGGAGGTTGGTCATACCTCTGCAATTTAGGGGCTTCCTTCTTACCTTGGCACATGAAATTCCCTTAGCAGGACACCTAGGCCAGAACAAAACATGGGACAGACTTGTCTGTCACTTTCACTGGCCTCACATGTCAGAAGACACAAAGGAGTTTTGTCGCTCCTGTGTAACCTGCCAAGCAAGTGGCAAAGCAGGTGGTACCACAAAGGCCCCCCTGATACCACTACCTGTGGTGGGGGTGCCCTTTGAAAGGGTGGGGATTGACATTGTTGGACCAATGGATCCCCCTACAGCATCTGGGCACAGATTCATACTGGTGGTGGTGGACCATGCCACCAGGTACCCAGAGGCAATTCCACTTAGGACCACAACAGCTCCTGTTGTGGCCAGGGCCTTACTTGGAGTTTTCTCCAGAGTGGGGTTTCCTAAGGAGGTAGTATCTGATAGAGGTGCAAACTTCATGTCAGGATACTTGACAGCTATGTGGAAGGAATGTGGTGTCAACTACAAGTTCACCACTCCCTATCATCCACAATGCAATGGGCTTGTTGAAAGATTTAACAAGACCCTGAAGGGCATGATCAAAGGATTACCTGAAAAGCTCAGGCGAAGATGGGATATCCTTCTGCCCTGCCTTCTGTTTGCTTACAGAGAGGTCCCACAAAAGGGGGTTGGCTTCCGCCCCTTTGAATTGTTGTTTGGGCACCCTGTAAGAGGACCCCTATGTCTGGTGAGGGAAGGATGGGAGTTACCTCTCAAAAAGCCCAAGCAAGACATAGTGGACTATGTACTTGGTCTCCGCTCCAGGATGGCTGAGTATATGGAGAAGGCATCCAAAAACCTTGAGGCTAGCCAGGAACTACAGAAAGCCTGGCATGACCAAAAGGCTGTCCTGACTGAGTACCAGCCTGGACAGAAGGTATGGGTGTTGGAGCCAGTGGCCCCAGCAGCACTCCAAGACAAATGGTCAGGACCCCATACAATCCTTGAGAAAAAGGGAGAGGTTACCTACTTGGTGGACCTTGGAACTCCCAGGAGCCCCCACAGGGTGTTCCATGTTAACAGGCTGAAAGCATATGTTGACAGGAGAGACATGGGCTTGCTCATGGCTACAGATGAGGGGCAGGAGGAAGAGAGTGACCCTCTCCCAGACCTGCTGACTCAGAATCCTGAGGATGGCTCAGTTGATGGTGTGGCCTTAGATGGCAGCCTCACTGAACATCAGCAACATGACTGTAGACAGGTTTTGCAGTCATACCAACATATGTTCTCCCTGACACCCAGTCGGACTAACTGGTGTACCCATGTGGTGGACACTGGTGATAGTCTTCCTGTAAAGAACAAAATTTACAGGCAGCCTGACCATGTCAGAGACTGTATCAAGGCTGAGGTGCAAAAGATGCTGGAATTAGGTGTCATTGTGCCTTCAGAGGGCCCCTGGGCTAGCCCAGTGGTTCTGGTCCCCAAACCTCACACCAAAGATGGAAAGAGAGAGATGAGGTTCTGTGTGGATTACAGAGGACTCAATGCTGTCACCAGGACAGATGCACACCCAATTCCAAGGGCAGATGAGCTCATAGACAAATTGGCTTCTGCCAAGTATTTGAGCAAATTTGACTTGACAGCTGGCTACTGGCAAATCAGGTTAGCTGAGGAGTCTAAAGCCAAAACAGCATTTTCTACCCCCAGTGGGCATTATCAGTTTGTGGTGATGCCCTTTGGTTTGAAAAATGCACCTGCCACCTTCCAAAGGTTGGTGAATCAAGTCCTTACTGGGTTGGATGACTTTTGTGCAGCATATCTGGACGATATTGCTGTCTTTAGCTCCACCTGGGAGGATCACCTGGTCCACATGAAGGAAGTGCTAGAGGCTCTGCAAAAGGCAGGCCTCACTATCAAGGCAACCAAGTGCCAGATAGGGCAGAGTAAGGTTGTGTACTTGGGACACCTTGTGGGTGAAGGCCAAGTTCAACCACTGGAGAGTAAGATTCAGACCATAAAGGACTGGACTCCTCCAACTACCCAGACTCAGGTCAGGGCTTTCTTGGGCCTGACTGGGTACTACAGGAAGTTTGTTAAGAACTATGGGTCCATTGTGACTCCTCTTAAGGATCTGACATCCAAGAAGATGCCCAAAAAGGTTCATTGGACAGAATACTGTCAAAAGGCATTTGATGACCTGAAGAAGGCCATGTGCTCTGCACCTATCCTGAAGAGTCCTGACTACTCAAGAGAGTTTATTGTCCAAACAGATGCTTCTGAGTTGGGAGTGGGAGCTGTGCTTTCACAACCTAATGTAGATGGTCAAGACCAGCCCATTGCTTTCATTAGCAGAAGGCTGACCCCCAGAGAGAAACGTTGATCAGCCATTGAGAGGGAGGCATTTGCTGTGGTGTGGGCCCTGAAGAAGTTGAGACCATACTTGTTTGGCACTCACTTCAAGATTCAGACCGACCATAAGCCCCTCTTATGGCTTAATCAGATGAAGGGTGAAAACCCCAAACTGCTCAGGTGGTCCATTTCCCTACAGGGGATGGACTTTACAGTGGAGCACCGCCCAGGGACTGACCATGGTAATGCAGATGGTCTCTCCAGGTACTTCCACTTAGAACATGAAGACACAACTGGTCAAGGTTAGTCTAATGTCCCTGCGTTTGGGGGGGGGGTTGTGTAGGAGAGTAGGGTCTGCTATCCTATGGTCAGCCCAAATTTTTGCTTTTTGCTTCACTGGTTTATGACTTAATGTGGCTGTGGGCCTGCTAATCAGACCCACAGCCTGCTGTTCTCTCTCTAAATTGTTACCCATGTACTTTAGGTGCATAACGAAATTGGAACTGGTTCACCTTATTGGCCCATGTAACAGTGTACCCAGGTACCCAGGGCATAGGTGCTTCCAAGGCCTACCAGGGGCTGCAGCATGTATTGTGCCACCCCTGGCCTGGCCTCCATATTTGACACAACTGGCTGATCACTCAGCTGGGGTAAGTCGGTGTAACCACCCCTTACTTAGGTGTAGTATGCCTACACCTAACCTAAAATGGACACATATGTTCCTATCAGTCACTCCTATGGAAGGCCTCATCAATCCTGGAGGCAGAGTGCTTGGAAATATGTGAGATGGTGCTCTGGCATGAGCTGAGCCTGTCTGCAGCTTTCGGAACCATGTCCTTTAGCTGTTTCATGATACTGCCATACCATATACTCTTAAGTGCATTATAATCCTCGCGGTTAAATGCTATCTTGGGTTTGGCTTTATCAAAACATGTTGAGTAAGGTGCCATCGAATTGGAATACTACCCCCTCGCCAGTTCTGGCGACGGGGGTAGTATTCCACACTTCAAGAGGGACACGACATGTACCTAACCTGAACCCCGGTTAAAGTTAAACAGAGCCTCAGCATCACAAAATGGATGCTGCCACCACAGACACAAGTCTGACCTCCTGCTGCTGGGAGTCCTTCCAGCGAGGGCAGCTTGGACAAAGGGTTTCCTGCCTTGGGAGGTGCTAGCACCACCCCAGACAGGATTTTGTGTATTGGGTAGGACAGGGCTGAATAGAATCAGACATGCCTGGGGCACACAAGGTGTCCCTGTGCATAGGCCAGTTCAAACCGGTGCTGGGGCCTTCCAGCCCAGTCCTGGCGCGAAACTGGACAAAGGAAAGGGGGTGTAACCACTCCCCTTCCTGGTCCCACCCAGAGGAGGGACCTAGTAGGTGATCCGGCCCCCCAGATTCGAATAAGAGTGGGAGCTGTGTCCTGAGACTTCAGATCATCCTGAATCAACTTGAAACTAAGAAGACGAATGGACTTCGACATTCTGCTGCACAGAAGACTGAAGAGCATCTCCCTTGTGGCCTAGGAGTGGCCACCCTGTGAACACAGGCACCATCCAGCAACTCGACGTCTGCTTTGCCGCCGCCTCCCGCTGGAGCCCGAGCCCAGAGCCCGACAAGACCCAGACTCCCAGACTTCTCACAGCTCGATCCACAGTCCCTGCAAAGAAGGGACCCGTGGAGACACTGAGAGACGTGGGACCGGACCTCTTGGAAGACCCCCGAGAAGCTGACTGCGCAGCATCAGAGGCACCCTCGACGCTGTGCTTTGGGGTTTGAGAAGCCCCAATCTCGAGCAGCCCTTGCACCGAAGATAAGCCCCCCAGCATCTCCATGATCTGCGTGGGGCTCTTTTGCACCATGCCACTCGACGTGCCATCCCGGCCACTTGCCACGTGGCTAGAGGCCATCTTGGCGATGAAAATGACAAACTACATCACTGGTCTGGTTGCTCCAGACTGGCCCTTGCTCCCCTAAAAAGGAGCACCCGCTCTGACCTTGCTGGTCCGAGTGAGAAGCTTGAATCACTTCCTGCGTGGCTTGCTTTAGCCAAGGCCTGTTTGCTCCAATCAAGTTGCTGACACTGCCATCAGCGAGAGCCTTTGTGGGACAGCTCGTGACCTACGCCTGGACGTCCTTGACCTCTTCGTGTCCACGTGGCTGCAGAGACAATCTTCACGACATCGCCTGTTTGCACCCGACATCGCCTGGTTCCTTCCTGGTTCCACGGTAGTCACTGGCTAGTGACTTTGAACATTGTCCCCTCTGCTTTCAGGTCTTCACCTCTTCAGATCCACCCTTGGATCCACCGGAACTCTTCACATCGAGCCGCCTGCCGCATCTTCAGCTCCAAGCACCATCGACCTGCGTGACGAAACCCGACACTACTTCGACCCTGTGCACCCGCTTCCTGTGGGTGAGGTAACTCAGCAACGCCGGTGTTCCCACACTGGTACACACCTCTAGTGTCTGTGTCTAAAGTTTCATCCTTCTAGGTCACTCGGAAGGTTCCTTAATAACTAACTTTGTAACTTTTACGCACCATTGACATTGCATTGGTATTGCGTGCACTTTCCGCACTGCACCCGAGTCCCGCGGGCCTTTCCCGACTTCTTCACTGCTAGTCCCGAACAGCTCCAGCGATTCCCCAGGCCCTAGGCCTCTTCACTTTCCCCATAGTGGTTCTTATACCACTATTTTAGTATATGGTTTAGGTGGCCCCTAGGGCTCATCCATAATTGTGCAACTTTTGTATATTTAAACTGTGTTTTGTTTTAACGCATTTGCTTCTGTGCTCATAAAGAGTATAGGGGATATTTGTAGAAATAAATCTATATATATATTTTCAATATATATCTGTGTGGTGTCCTTTCATTTGGTATTCAAGGGATTGTGTATGGTAAAACAGCTTGCTTCACATGCCTTTACAGAGTTTAGCCTAAGACTGCTTAGTCCATGCTACCCCTAGGATAGCTTGTCTATAAGGTTGACTTTACAACCTGCACCAAGGGGGTTGCTTGGCATGGTACAAGGTGATCACTAGAACTAGTGAGCATCATATACCAGGCCAACTTCTCACAGATCCCACTCAAAAAAGTTAAAATAAAGAGAGCAAAGAGAGAGTGCCTCACGGTAGCAACACCCGAGGGTGTTCCTGACAGACAATTGCTAGTTTACCCACTTCTCATCATTGGCCACTCTGTCTTCGTCTGAGTAAAGAACAAAGAGGAAAATACAAACAGTGAAACTAATGTGTGTGTGCACCTGGAACCCCTATGATAGCCAAAGACAATCGTCCACCACTATTAAAAAGGGGAGGGACTTGCTAGCTAAACAACTTCCTACTGATGCTGTCACATGTGTCATCAAATGAGCTGAGTGTCTAGCAGTGTTCATGTTGCAGGTGCTGACGGACCTGCCTTTGTCATGGCGGTTGTGCAACAGTGGCACAGACAAGCTGCGGCATGCTTCAATGATGGATTGATGGATGGATGGATGAGTATCTCATAGGTGTGTGTGGCTGGATTGGGGCACACGGTGCAGCGTTGTGGCTGGGGATGCTGCAGCCGGGAGGAGTGAACACATGACGGCAGAAGGGGCGATAGAACATGCTAAACAGCCACACAACCCAAGGATTCTTGCTAGGCAATAAGTGACATGTGTATGTGAGCCTGCCTGGAGTGGCTGGTTAACCATGGGTCAGTGCCAGAAAATGTGTGAACATTGAATAAACATCACGGCCACAGGACCAGTCACCATAATATCAAGCGGGGCACAGGACACACTGTGTCAGCAGCTATAGCCTGCATGTTGTGTGTAACAAGCAACAGAACACATACACAACCATGTACATCATGCACAATATGGTCCATTAGCCATTACGAACAACATGCTTGTTGTCACTGTACACATACCCACATATGAACAATCATTGTGAAGAATGCCATATTGAACGCATGCAGTCTGGAAAGATACCGGCGGTGACAGCAATGAGGCACAATGTACAGTGTGAAACACAGTTCCTACACAATAGTATGAACTTAGTTGCAAGGCCATGATGCATCAGCCAATTTACATGGCCAGTGGAATTGCTCTGACGACTATAACACTCATGCAATGATGTTACCTGTAATGCTGGTGATACACTCTCCACACAACTGCCAGGGACTGTCCGTACCTGTGACCATCAGAGTGGTGTGATGCTGGAAGGGTTCCATCTCCCAATATCCCCTTGGTTGACTACTAATGACAGACACATTAGGGCGATCAGGCGAGGGAAGGTGAGGATGGGAACTGCAGGGAGGGAGATCTGAACCAAAGCAAAACAAGCATAAGGATTCCATACTTTTAGTTACAGATTCACAGATTACCTTGGCACCTGCACTGTACCACTCACACCTGTGTAGTGTAACCACTGCCACTGTGTCCTATTACTGAACACAGATATTGCAATGAGACAAGATCAGATCCTTAAACACGGACACATGAGAGTTGGTAGAGGTTGTCACCAAAATGGAACATGTATGACACTCACTAGGCTGCTACAATGCAATTAGATTCATGCAGTCATGAAAGACGTCACAGTGTATGATTGATGCTCGCTATCTCAGTAATTGTGACGTATAGCAGTGCAAATGACACTAAGCCAACTATCCATACTCAGCCCTGTGAATCAGTGAGGGACATGAAGGGAAAGTAGACATCACCCGCAAGAGCCGTAAGCAGCTACTCAAATGATGAAGGAAATAACCTAAACACCAGGAGGCCCCGTAGGGGCCGGTAATTACCTCTTGCAACTGTGCCTTATTATGCTAGACAGGACAAGTATGTGTAAACAAACTCAACTGTGAGTAAATAGGAACAATGCTAAAAGATAAAACCCTACCATGACCAGGATATGCTGCATGGCAGAAGAGATTTCAGACAATGAGCTCACCGGACTGTTGCCACGTAAGTGTGAACATTTGCTACAGGCCAACGTTGTGATGTAATCAGCGCAACATACCTGGCATCATGAGAAAGGAAAGTTAACATCAACTTACTGGGAAGGCTAGCGAAGCAGTGTTCTTCACCGGCACTGAGGTAACGATATGACAGTGACATGACATACTGCCACAAGGGGCAATGCATCCATGCAAACAGACTCACAGGACAATTGACAGAACATGTGGGACATACACTGGCCCACACCGGCACAACATGGTTCACAGGAAATCAAACTGTACTGGCCCACAAGGTTGAGTGGATGATTCAGACACATCCTGCTGCACACAGTGAGGCAGCAATTCTCCACAGAGCCTGTGTTAGTGATGTCACACACAATGGCAACCCGTGCCATCCGCAATGTGTCAGGGTCAATGTTAACACACATTGATGCATTCACCAAAGTCAAAACTCGACTACAGATGACTGTCAAGTAAGGTGACTGTCTTGTCATGGGAGTGGCACAACATGAAATTTGATACATGGTAATGTGACATGTATGTATGGGCCTACAACATGCGCACGAACAGTTTCTACGCAATAACAAACCATACCAACAATAAACTGCCTGTTTGGAATCCTTACCCAAACTGAGATTTTCACATGTCTGTGCAGGGTACGCAGATTCACCTGATGTTGCTATCATCAAGAGGAATTGCAAGAGGACCAAGATGACACAAACAGACAACAGCCCGGGTGACCTGGAAAGGACAGGCACACAAGGGGTCACATACTGAATAGATTCATTCAGACATGGTCACGTACAATACACTAACAACGTAGTACACTTGTACATTCCAACTTCAATCATTGTGCTCATGTGTGTGGCATGACATCGTCACTTGTGTGACACAGCACCACAAACATCAAAGTGATATTGTGTACAGTCTGCTGGGCACACAGTATGCTACACATGTCACTCTATGGTAGTAGATTGCACACTATTATACAGGTACTCACCGTTATGAGAAGAAGTTGCGTATGAGTTGACTCCGGATATCATCATCCTCCTCCTCATCGCTAGCATCCTGGCCAAGGCCTTCGTCCTGCAGCATCATCTGTGGTACCCTGCTCCGCCTCATGATGAATGCATCGTGGCATGATCCTGGAAAACGTGCACAAACATGGGAAATCATCATGTTAGCAAGACACACCACCAGGGCATTTATGGAGTGGTAATGTTTCCTGTTGCGGAAGGCCTGCTCCTGAGCCTGTGGTGGCACCAGTCCAACATGTGTCCCATCAATGGACCCAATTACTAGTGGCATGTGTCCCAGGGCTTAGAATGCACCCTTGACATTGTTCAACTCTTGTGGAGTAGGGAACTTAATGAGTTCATCAATGTGCTGCAACATAGCTGCTAAGACATCACGGAGGACACGGCTGAACATGGTCTGGGACATACCCCCCCACATCACCTATAGTGAATTGGAACATACCTGTGGCAAAGAAATGTAGGGCTGCCATCACCTTTACCTTGGGTGTCAGCGCAGTTGGATACCTGTGTTGCGGTTGTAGATGTGGTTCCAGCCTGTCCGTCAAATTCTGAATCAACTCCTGCGGAAATCTGTAGCGGCGGATGCAATCCCGTTCTCTCATGGCATCCAAGTCAGGCAACGGCCTTGGCAGAGGGGGTGCCCTGCACGACATGTGTGGGTAAAAATGTGTACAACTATCAGCCAACAAAAATTACAATGTACATAGCACAATCAACACTGCTTACACACATGAAATCACTTATGAATCTGCCGTGGGCTATACATCATGGACAGTTATGCAAGCTAGTTGGCACTCCTACAACAAAACTGATTCCCCTGTTGGCTGTGAAATGGACATGACATGCACACAAATGATCGTCTGGGCATGTCAGAGTTGGCAGACCAATGTATTGCGTCAGTGACACATGTCACGTGACCTGCATGAGAAGGTGGTCAACACAACCAGACAGCTGACTGCAAGGAGCACACCCAAGTCAAATGTGCTCTATATTTCACATTTCAGTGATATAGTTTAGCATTTTAAAATACTACACCACAGCCATCCTCTGACTGCAGATCTGTATGTCTGTAGCCAAATGCTCTATGATCAAAAAGGGACTGTGGGGGATGCACAGCAAGTATTTTTTTAGTCTCAAAACTAGTTTATAAGTAAACTATCATTAGGTTGGGTGCTCCACCAGGTAGCGTGTCCGTCCGAAACACGCCTATGAAATTGAAATCATACAAGTGTCACTATAAACCTATAAGGACATCCCTGTATCGTGGGCACACCTTCAGTTCTCCAAAACGAGATTCTACAAATGTTGATATCACTTTTTATTCATTCTTCATACAATGATCTTCACAATAATTCTTTATTTCGATGTGTTATTCATTAATCATGAAAATTGTTCTTAATATCCATCATGTTTTTAACAAAAACGCCGACTGCTCCAATGCATTTCGGGTAATTTACCCTTCATCTGGGAGCTCTACAACAAAAAGATATAGCACTAAGTGTGTATTCGATTCAATAATTATTGAAGTTTATGTGTCGTACTGAGCGTAACAAGCAGGTTGGGGTCAGTGAGGGGGTGATACGAGTGGTCGTCTGTTTCAAACAAGGCATCGCCGTGTGTGTGTGTTAAATGACACGTGTCCATGCTTCAGTGCATAAAAATGATAATTGTGTTTGAGGAAAAAAGATCTGTAAATAGCGTGACTGGATTTATTATTGTGAACGAGAATTAATTGTGCCTAAAACGGGTGGCATGCTGAACGTAGCGAGGTACACTCACGTATCGTCGTGAGAGAGATGGAATCTGGAAATGGGCGGATAAATAGCGGTCATATAGCGTATTCAAATATACACTGGTATAATTCAAATCCCGTTAAATAACATTAAATAACATGCAGCTAGATGCCGACTTACTTGATATTTGTTAAGCTATGCGTGTAAGTTATCCGTCAGGTACTGTTGTCGGGGTCTGTATCCTTCGGCGTGGAGACGCGGAAGAGAAATCATTGTTCTGCAGCTGTGTGTTCATAGATATAGAAGGTGGACTAACGCGATTCTATGTATGGCGGCCATATTGTGTGGGTGTCGAGATGCACGATAAATTAAAAAGTGTGGCAAGTTCAAGTTCAAGTTTAACATTTGGATAGCGCACTACTCACCCAGAGGGTCTCAAGGTGCTTGAGGGAGGGGGGTACTTTATTTATCGAATATCCAAGTTTTTAGTTGTTTTCTGAAGGAGAGGTGGTTTTGTGTAAGGCGGAGGTGGGTGGGGAGGGAATTCCAGGTTTTGGCAGCTAAGTAGGAGAAGGATCTTCCCCCCATGGTGGATCTATGGATGCGTGGAATTGCGGCGAGGGCTTGATTGAACGATCGTAGTTGGCGGGTGGGGGTGTAAAAGGACAGGCGCGAGTTGAGGCATTCGGGTCCTAGGTCGTAGAGGGCTTTGTGTGCGTGGGTGAGGAGACGGAACGTTATTCTCTTGTTGACGGGGATCCAGTGGAGGTCTTTCAAGTGACCGGAAATGTGAGCTTGGCGGGGGATGTCTAGTATGAGTCTGGCTGAGGCGTTTTGGATGCGTTGGAGTTTTTTCTGTAGTTTGGCTGTGGTTCCGGCGTAAAGGGTGTTTCCGTAGTCCAGTCGGCATGTGACCAGTGCGTGGGTGACCGTCTTTCTTGTTTCGGTGGGGATCCAACGGAAGATTTTTTTGAGCATACGTAGGATGTTGAAGCATGATGATGAGACGGCGTTGACTTGTCTGGTCATCGAGAGGGAGGAGTCCAGGATGAAGCCCAGGTTACGTGCGTGGTCCGTAGGTATGGGTGCGTTTCCCAGGGCCGGTGGCCACCATGAGTCGTCCCAGGCGGAGGGGGATGAACCTAAGATGAGGACTTCCGTTTTGTCCGAGTTCAGTTTTAAATGGCTGTTCTTCATCCACTCGGCTACTTCTTTCATCCCTACGTGTAGGTTGGTTTTGGCGGTGTTTGGGTCTTTGGTGAGGGAGAGGATCAGCTGGGTGTCGTTGGCGTAGGAGATGATGTTGTGTTGGCGCGCGATGGATGCGAGGGGACTCATGTATACGTTGAAGAGGGTGGGACTGAGTGATGATCCTTGTGGTACGCCGCAGATGACTTCGGTGGCCTCTGATTTAAAAGGGGGGAGGCGGACTCTCTGGGTTCTTCCGGTGAGGAACGAGATGATCCAGTCCAATGCTTTTCCTTGTATTCCGACGTTGCTGAGGCGTTGTATAAGGGTGCTATGACAGACTGTGTCGAAAGCTGCGGAGAGGTCATGTAGGATGAGGGCAGCTGTTTCTCCATTGTTCAGTAGAGTTCGAATGTCGTCTGTTGCTGCGATGAGGGCGGTCTTGATGCTGTGTTTGGCTCGGAAGCCGGACTGTGAAGGGTCGAGGGATTTGTTGGATTCGAGGAAGGCGGCGAGCTGACTGTTGACGGCTTTCTCAATGACTTTGGCAGGGAATGGGAGGAGAGAGATGGGGCGGTAGTTTCTTAAGGTCAGTGGGGTCTGCTGTGGGTTTCTTCAGAAGGGCGCTGAGTTCGGCATGTTTCCAGCTTTCCGGGAAGGTAGCGGAGTTGAGGGAGCAGTTGATGACGTCTCAGAGATGGGTTGCGATAATGGAGTCTGCTTTGTTGAAAATGTGGTGGGGACATGGGTCGGTTGGCGATCCTGAGTGGATGGAGTTCATCAGGCGGATGGTGTCTTCAGTGGTGATTGGGTTCCAGGCGTAAAGGTTGTTGGAGGGGGGTTTTAGTTCGGAGGTGGGTGGGATGGACTGGTCTTCGGACTGGTTTTCAAAGCTGTTATGTATGTCAGCGATTTTGTTGTGGAAGAATGAGGCTAGGGAGTCACAGAGGTCTTGGGAGGGGGTGATGTCGTTGGTGCCGGCGGTGGGGTTGGTAAATTCTTTGACGATGTTGAATAGGTTCCTTGCTGTTGTTGGCGTTGTTGTCAAGTCGATCCTTGAATGCTGATTTCTTGGTGGATCGGATCAGTTGGTGGTGTTTGCGGGTGGCGTTCTTGAAGGTGGCCATGTTGTCAGTGGTTGGGTTTTTTCTCCAGGCTTTCTCGAGGGTGCGACAGAACTTTTTGGATTTCTTAAGGTCATCGTTGAACCAGGGGGCTTTTTTGCTACTTTGCTTGATTTGATGTTTTTTTCAAGGGTGCTAATTCGTCGGCGCTGTGGGTGATCCAATGTGTGAGGTTGGTGGCTGCAAGGTTTGGGTCCGATGATTTTGCAGGAGGGTTTGGTGAAGCGATGTGAAGAGTTGGTCGGTAGTAATTTTGTTCCAGTTTGTGGGTCGTAGTCTTTTTGTAGTTGAAGTGAACGCAGCTGTGGTCTGTCCAATGGAGAGCTGTGGTGTGATTGAAGGAGATGTGCTTGCTGGAGGTGAAGATTGGGTCGAGCATGTGCCCGGCATAGTGTGTGGGGGTGTCAACAAGTTGTTTCAGTCCGAGATTGGCGAGGTTGTCCAGAAGGGTGGTGGTGTTGCTGTCGTTGTTCTTTTCCAGGTGGAAGTTGAGGTCTCCCAGTAGAATGTAGTCCTCGGAGGGGAGGGCGTGTGGGCTGATGAAGTCAGTGATGTCTTCGCTGATTTGTGTGCGGGGTCCTGGTGGCCTGTAGATGAGGGTGCCTCTGAGTGTGGTCTTGGGGTCGATGTGAATCTGGAAGGGAAGGTGTTCGGTAGCTGCGAGTGTGTCGTTAGAACTGGTTGTGATGCGGATGGTGTTCTTATGAAGAATGGTGATGCCTCCTCCTGTTTGGTTGATGCGGTCCTTTCGGATGATCTTGTAGCCGTCCGGGAAGGCTATGGCGAGTCGGGCGTTGATGAGGCGTTCATCCAGGTTTCTGTAAGAAAGGCGACGTCCGGCGAGGTGGTGTCGAGTAGGTTCCAGAGTTCAATGGCGTGTCTGTGGACCGAGCGGGTGTTGAGCAGGATGCATCTCAGGTGGTTAGTGTCGGAGCTCTGTTTGGAGTTTGTGGATTTGGTGTGGGTCTTGATGCAGTCGAACTTGCAGGAGAGGCAGGTGAAGGGTCCATGGGTGTGTCCTGGGACGGCTTGGTAGCAGTTTGGTGGTCGGCCGGGGTTAAGGGCTGAGAGGGTTGCGGCGTCGTATGTTATGCGGGTGGAGTGGATGTTGCGGGGGCCAGGGGGTTTGGCGCTGGGCGCGGTCCAGGCGCGGTCCAGGCGCGGACGGGCATAGACGGGCTTACCTTTGGCGCGCCTTCGGCGCGCATGGGGCGCATCCGCTGCGCGTAGGCTGTACTAACATAAGTGGATAGTGGAGGGGCGGAGCGAGGGAGGAGCAGCTGGGAGGCGGGAGCGGGGTGGAGAGGCTGGCTACGAGGCACAACAACAAAAATGGCAGCGAAGGCAAAACCGAAACAGGACGAGATTGGGGCACAAAGTAGAGTGTCGCTATGGGCAGTGGCACCGGCACAAGCAGGCAGTAATTATTCAATTAAATAGAGCAATGCGAGCGCTCCGATAATAAACAGATTAAAATGCGAGCAAGGTATAAACATGCACAGATTCAAAAGCGAACAATGGGCAAACTTGCAGATTAAAATGCGAGCAATGGGCAAAATAATGCTTGGCAGCAGTGAGCTAAAGCAGGCACCAATTCTATTCAAGCAATGCGGGCAAAGCACTACGATACCCAGGCCAGGGAGCGTGGGGAGCGACCGCTTCTCAAGGAGTAAGGACGGTCACAGCGCTTCTGCCTGCGGGACGAGCCTTATCAATCAGTGGGAGGGAGGAGCAGCTGGGAGGCGGGAGCGGGGTGGAGAGGCTGGCTACGAGGCACAACAACAAAAGTGGCAGCGAAGGCAAAACCGAAACAGGACGAGATTGGGGCACAAAGTAGAGTGTCGCTATGGGCAGTGGCACCGGCACAATCAGGCAGTAAATATTAAATTAAATAGAGCAATGCGAGCGCTCCGATAATAAACAGATTAAAATGCGAGCAAGGTATAAACATGCACAGATTCAAAAGCGAACAATGGGCAAAATAATGCTTGGCAGCAGTGAGCTAAAGCAGGCACCAATTCTATTCAAGCAATGCGGGCAAAGCACTACGATACCCAGGCCAGGGAGCGTGGGGAGCGACCGCTTCTCAAGGAGTAAGGACGGTCACGGTCACGGTCATGACGGTAGCCATGTTGTGTAAGTGTCTGAACACATGCAAGGTCT